>NW_022589779.1:942941-963679 GCF_004348235.1 Phoca vitulina | reverse complement strand
AAAAAAAAAAAAAAAAAAAAAAAGAATAGCAATCCTTAAATATGGATGAGCTTGGTTAGTTTGGGTTTGAGAACTGGGAAGGGACATTGACTTTGGTGGAGATTCATACAAGGTTAGGACAGTTTCCTAATTTCTGCTTCTCTCTCTTCAGTTTTGTACACTATAACTGTTCACAGTCAAATAAAGTGACATGGTACTACTTTCCTTCTCTGGAATATGATAAGGGTGAGGGGTCTCTGGCCCAGCTTATATGGTAATACTTTTGTTTTTAGGAGCAGCACTATCCTTAAATGTCTCTATTTTGTGTTAAGGTTCAATAAATATAAGTACTCAATATGAGATAAATGTGGCATCTCCCACATTCTGTAAACTCTCTTTTTATGTAGATATCAGATGTTTTATTTGCTAGGATCAATATTCTATTAAATTGGCATGATTTTAATAGTTGTATCCTGCTTTGATTTTGCCTTTCTTTTTTGGTTTTATAGCCTATACCACATAATTAGCTTTTTCTATTCATTTTCTATTTGTTTGGGCCAAGTGGGCCTTGAGAGAAAGGAGACCAAGATAGTTTCAGGATAAGCTCTGCCTATAATGTAGGAGGCATGCAACTTCTGAAGAGCCCCATCTTGGAAAGAAAGAAAATAGTGGTTAACCATACCTAGAATCTAAGCCAGAACCTGAGTTTTAAAATACTTTTGGCTGTAAATAATAGCAAGTTCACCCAACAGTGGTGTAAAGAATAAAGTCCTTCATTTCCTCACATAAACAGAAGTCAGGAGTAGCAGTTCTAGGGTTGGTTCACTGCTTCTGGGACATCAGGGCCCTGGGTTCACATCTCTACTTCCCTCTCAGGGCTGCAGTTTCATGAGAAGTGGCATGAGTTAGAGACTTTCTCCTCAGGCGTTCTCCCCTTCTGTCAAGGAGGGTGAAAAACATCTGACCAGAAATTTCTCATAATTATTTCATGTCTCCTTGTCTAGACATAGTTCACAAAGTAATTCCTGGCTGCAAGGGAGTCTGGAAAAGTAAATATTTTACTTTTTCAGCTTCCCTGGTGAGGCAGGCAAAGGAGACAGGTGTTAAGAGTGACTGTTGAACAGCTCACTATGTCTGCAAAATATTTTTTTTCTTCTCCTCTCCCACCCCTCCTTTCCCCCTGCTTTCTTTCCTGTGTCCTCTGTTGTGTACTGATTTTGAGGATTGAGTAAAATGAGAGCACTAACTCTGTGAAAGGAGAGGGGCAATGATCTCTTCGAGTGCTCTTTTGCTTTGGCACCTACCACATTATTTGATCATGGTTAAATAATGGTTTAGGTTTAATTTCTTCAGGATGGTTTAGTATTTATTTCTCATAGTAGACTCTGACAAACTTTAAAACAAAAAGTTTATCTTTAAATTTTTTCTTTTAATGCCTCACATTCACCAAAATATGTGACATATAGCAAGTACTCAATAAAGGAATAACATGAAATAAAATTATGAATTAAGAAAAAAACTGATTCAGTACTGGTTAAAACTAAAGAAAAAAACAAGTGTGTTTGATGAGGCATCTTGAGAAGAAATCATTATGTTGACATAAGTAGTTTGGAAATTCTCAAGGTACTGAGCTGGCTTTGCCCTTCTTAGCAAAGATAAGGAACAGAAGGTTAGAGAAGGTTTACATTCCAGAGGCCACTGGAGCAAAATGATGAAAGCACACTATCCTGGTGAGACAGGGGTCTTATTTAATTTTAAATCTACACAAACTCAGATTCCTTTGTGTCATAAATTATAATTCCCTCTTTGGTTTTCTTTGAGAAGAAAAACAACTTCCAGATATTCACCTATTAACTATGAAGTTTTTATTTCTCTCTAAAACATCTAATCTTTAACCACAAAGCATATGATGACCACAAAGGTTGTAAAACATGTTTGTGGAAGAAGAATGTATTTGTTCTCTTGATTATAATAGTGGTTTCACATTTTTTTTTTTTAACTCTGATCCAGATTAAGGAATACATTTTATGTCATTACAAATTAGTAGGCAAATAAAACTGGTACTGAAATTTCACCAAAAAAGTGCTTATTCTTTTTTTCTTTTTGGTTAATTAATATTTGTTCTTTGAAAGGTACTGGATCTTACAACCCACAATGCATGCTGTTGTGTTTATTTTATTCCTTTCTATTAAATTTTAGAAAATGTTGATCACAATCCACTGAGTTGATTTTATGACCCATTAATGGGTTGCAGCCAGTAGCGTGATGGTAAATTTTTAATGGTTGGCTTTGCACCTGAATAAAAGCCCCTAATACCAGGCCGCCTGGGTGGCTCAGTCGTTAAGCGTCTGCCTTCGGCTCAGGTCATGATCCCAGAGTCCTGGGATCGAGCCCCACATCAGGCTCCCTGCTCGGCGGGAAGCCTGCTTCTCCCTCTCCCACTCCCCCTGCTTGTGTTCCCTCTCTCGCTGTGTCTCTCTCTGTCAAATAAATAAAATATTAAAAAAAAAAAAAAAAAAAAAGCCCCTAATACCAATGTTTTCTGATTTCCATGGTTTAAATAAACCCTACTTGGCCAGCTTCAAATTATTATCCTGATGACACTGAATCAACTGGGACAAAATGACACAGTCAGCTTTCTCGGGAACCATTATGAGCCAGCTTCACCACATCACTGGCTACAACACATAGTTTAAATATGAATTTATGTTTGTTATAAATAAGTGAATTTACTCATTTAAACTGCAAATCACCTTATCTGTTAAACATCCCAAACAATATCTATTATATAGCAGATACCAAATATGTAGTTGTTAGAAGAATGAGTTAATTTATTTTGACAGATATGAGTATTTGTATCTCCCCAAGTTTTTTTTAAAGATTTTATTTATTTATTTAACAGAGAGAGAGAGCACACAAGCAGGGGGGAGCCGCAAGGGAGAGCGAGAAGCAGGCTCCCCACAGAGCAGGGAGCCCAACGTGGGACTCGATCCCAGGACTCTGGGATCATGACCTGAGCTGAAGGCAGACACTTAACTGAGTGAGCCACCCAGGCGTCCCTCTCCCCAAGTTTGTTTCTTTTTCAGTCCAATTATTCACATAAGGACTGCAGTTTCTTACCTGAATGTCACAGGGATTTTTTTATATTCATAAACTTAAAGTTGAAGAGGAAATACTTTATTTTATTCATGTGTCATGGTGCGTACTATATCATGTGTTCATCACTTAGGTTGTTTTCTAAGAGTTTTAGCCTAAAATTTGAGAAAATAAAAACAAATTATTATTGAAAAACTGTGATTATATTTCAAAACAATTCTTTGAAGAAAAGAAAGCTTCAAAAACAAATGAGTTACAGATGGATGGATTATATTTCATAATCTTTTTCAATGAACTGTCTTTTAGCTTTCTATAAATCATTAATATTTGATCCAGAATCTGGATATTGGGCATAGAATTTTATTTAGCAATTCCTTTTAATTTAAAACTAACCTGAAATTAAAATGAAGACTCTGAAACAGTTATGAAAACATAAGAGCTGATTTAGTAACAACTTTGGGCATTGAGAATATCAATAAAGTATTTATTCAACACAGAGTGTGCTGAGATTTAGAAGACACACCAGAAGCTTTGTACCCACTAACTGCCCACTTTGCTAGATACCGAGGATTTCTAGATAAAGCACTTTAAAGAAATTTACAGCCCAGTGGGAAGACAGCTAACCAAAGACCGCTGTAATACAATGCAATTGGGGCTATATTAGAGTTGTAAGTTATATTGGAAGCGTGGAGATGGAGACATTTAAATGCCCAGGGGAGTCCCAGAACACCACATGGAGGAGGACATGGTTTGACTGCCTAGAGTTTTACATCTGTCTCTGCAGTGCTACAGCCTTGGATAAATCAGTTAGCCTTTGTGGGTCATCTATAAATTTAGGGAAAAGAAAGGGGCTCAATTCGATGACCTTGGCAGTTTCTCATGGCTCCAGTAATGATTCTGTGACTCGAACGTAGCTTTCCAAAATATGCCTTTTGTTTCAGCTGAACCTCACCTATATTTATCATGACATTTAGGTTTAGTTTCATTATCTTTCTTTTTTTTTCTTAATTATATTGGATTTGAATGAACAGGTATCTGCTTTCCTACTTTGATTCTGCATTTGGATGATAATGTGAAGTTTTTGAAAATCAGTGTAATAATGGCCATGTTATTTTTCCCGAAGTTTGATTTCTAAGAGTTAAATTACCTAACAATAATTTATAGAAAGTGCATATTTACATTTTCATTTACTTAACTATCAGTATTAACAGTTTATTAGCTTATTTAGTAATTCAGTCAGAAACCATCAGGAGCAGTCTCAGCTTGAATAAGGTATTGCTCTTGTAATCTTATAGCAGATAAGTAGACTTTACTGTCAGCCTTGTAGATTCAGCTGTTTATAAGCTTTTGTTACAGTATCACATTACTTCTCACTATTCAGCTGGGTTTATGTCTCAGAATAATTCTTGCCAATTAATATGGTAATAATATAGAGATTTCTAGATACACTTGGCAGTCTTTATACAATTACCTCACATAGACAGCTGTATCTAATCTTCAGTCAGTTGTACGTTTTCTAGAGTATTGGCACTGATTTTACTTTTGCCATAGGGCATCTTCTTGCTGTCTAGAAGTAGTTAAATACAGAGTTTTAATACATTTTGGCCCTTTCTTTAGTTTGCACTTTGTTATTTCTCATGACTAAAATAAAGTGGTTTCTGAAGCTCATGCAGATTGTATTTATTCAGCATAAAAAAAGTTCTCCCTGTGTTCACGGTAAATAAAAGAAATAAAAAATGTGATTAAATCTAAAATAGAAATCTAAAATCTAAATCTTATTATATCTACTTAAAAGAATAGTAAAGACAATTTGTTTCAAATATAGAATAGTGTGAAGTCAAAGCTAATAGAAATTCTTATCAGAAGGTTGACTATCAAACTAATATAAAACAGGCTTTTAAAAAAGTAATTTACATTTTACTAGGTTTATTTTTTTTAAGATTTTATTTATTTATTTATTTATTTATTTATTTATTTATTTGAAAGAGAGAGAGAGCATGAGCAGGGGGTGGGGGAGCAGAGGGCAAAGGAGAAGCAGACTCTTTGCTGAGTAGGGAGCCCAATGTAGGGCTCGATCCCAGGACCCTGGGATCATGACCTGAGCTGAAGGCAGGTGCTTAACCTACTGAGCCACCCAGGCCCCCCCATTTTACTAGGTTTATATACAAACTTGGATTTGTATACTGTAGAGCACATGATCTTGAAAAATATTTTGCTACAAATATAGTATTCTCACATTTCTTTTTCCCATGGTAAATAAATTATAAGCAAGTTGTCTAAATTTGTTTCATCATCAGTCTGGCACAGTGAGTAAAATTGGCATTGGAATAAAGTCACACCATGATGCATAATATTAGTCTAAAAACTGTCTTATTGACTTAATGTTTCAGATATTCCATATGTGTTTCAATGTAAGCTCTTTTATCAAGACTGATAAAAGACTGTGAAAGAGCCCATCAGGAACAGCTGGAGAAACTTTTTGGGCACAGTGAGAAGCGCCATTGGGAGCTACTATCACAGTGGTGGCCAGACCAACACAGTGTTTTCTCTCAGCACCCAGACTTTGCCATTCTTATGGCCATGCACAAAAATACCAAGACAGTAGTGTCCAGATGGATTCACTGAGAAACAGCGTTGTAGGGGCCGCCTGGGTGGCTCAGTCAGTTGGGCAGCCGACTCTTGATGTCGGCTCCAGTCGTGATCTCAGGGTACTGGGATCGAGCCCCGAGTTGGGCTCTGGGCTCACTGGGGAGTCTGCTCCAGGATTCTTCTCCCTCCCTTGGCCCTCCCTCTACTCATGCTGTCTCTCTCTGGCTCTCTCTTTAAAATAAGTAAATAAATAAATGTTTTTTAAAAAGAAAATATTTTACCACAGATAGGATTCTATCAAAGTAATATATACATTTTTAACTAGTTGTTTATTTTCTGTTGTATGTACCCTATAATTTACATATTCCCTCCCTTGAGATTACATGCCTAGCTGTACTTTTAACCAAAGGATAAGTGAAATACTAATACATTGATTATATAATGGAACCAGAAGTAGAGATGAGATGCAGAAAGAAAGATGTTATAAATAGGATTATACCTGTCATGATCTAGAGAGAAACAAATGAGAAATAATAAATTACTCTTTTACCATTAACTAACTAGCTTTACTGCTTTGAATAATCTGTGTCCATACATGGAATATATATTTTAGTGACTTAAATTGAAGATATGTTATGGTGAAGGCAGGAGGAGAGGACCAGTAGGGGCTCAACCCATATTTACATAATATATCAATTACTTAACATGAAAATATGATCATTATGCTGTGACTTTCTTTAAATGTCTTGAATTCTAGGATCTTTCCCTAGTACTTCTTTTACAGCTTAAATCATTGTTGATAGCTATGTATAAATTTTATCTTTTGAAGTTACTAAATTTTTATACCCATATTTATTCTAATCATTTCTAGAGAATAAAACAATTTTTAGAATTTACCTACTTTTAAATTATCTAGTTATTCTTTTTCTAGGTGTACTATTTTGACTTTATTCTTTATTATATTTGCTATTAATGCTGAGGAGTATATGTCTGATTTACATAGTCATTTAATCATATTTATCCTTTTAGTTTTAATATACTCAAAAGCCCAGCAAGATATAAATGCTTCAGAAATCAGGACAGTTTAATATAATTTTAATATGTCTTTTATCTTTAGGTAATATTTTGAATGCCATATACACTTAACCCTGTTTAAAAAATCAAGAAATTTTCATAGAATTGTCCTGTAGTGTCAATGCCAATTTTAAACTATAAAACTCTAAGGTGAGAAATAAGTTTCTGTACTTTTACAACTAAAATCCAAATATTGTCTTTACTTGAGAGTATATCAGTCTCTACGTGGTAAGTCTTCAGATACCCTTAAAGAATACTTTTAAGGAACCTAAGCAGTCTTACTCCATTGTAGAAGAGAATGACATGGAACATAAACTAAATTTAAAAACAGATAAAAGGGCTGGCAAATGATACATATTTGGCCAAACACTGTCAAGGGCAAAAGCACAGAGATCCTTTAGGGTGCTGTAACCAGGTGAGCTATTATCCAGGTGAGAGATGATGGTGGTTTAGGTCAGAGGGGAGCATTAAAAGAAATGATTAAATTTTGGATATATTTTTAAAGTATTGTCAGCAAAATTATTGACAGTGGAGGTGTCAAAAAAAAAAAAAAGCATAAAAGTTTTTGACCTGAAATAGTGGAAAGATGGGGTTTTCATTTAGTGAATTGGATATGACTACAGAAAGAGTAAAATTAAAAGGGAAGTTCAGTTTTGGATAGGTTGAGCTTGATATGCCTCTTAGAAATTAAAGTTATTAAATTATGAATTGGATAGATAATTGTGGATTCCTGAGGACAAATCTGGGTTAAAGATAAGAAATTTGTGAATTATTAACATATAGATAGTAAGTCTGAATGAGATCACATAAGGAATAGAAATGATGAAGAAGTACAGAGACTGAACCCAAGAACATTCCAAAGGAGATTGGGAAGATAAGAAAGACCAGCAAGAGGGTGTGATTAAAAAAAAAAAAAAGAACAATATAGTTTTGCCCTTTTACTTAGCAATATATTTTGGAGCTCTTTTCATAAATTTGTTTTACACACTACAACATGTTCCTTGGAATGGATGTATCATATTCTATTTAGCTTCTCCTGTATTGATTAACGTTTGTTTTATAATTTTCCCCTCTAACTTTTATAGTTTTTTCTTATCCAGTTCCGTAATCTATCTGGATTTATTTGTGTGTATGATTCAAGAAATGGCTCTAATCTTATATTTTTCTAAATGCTATTTATTGAATAATTCATGCTTTGCCACACTGATATAAAATGACACCTTTATCATAGAATGTATTTATGAGTTCTCTTATATTCCCTTAATTTGTTGATTCTTCTGATAATACTATTCTGCCTTAATTAGTATAGTTTATTGGAACCTTTGAAATCTGGTAGAGGAAGTCCCCCAAAGTTCTTATTTTTTCAGAATTTTCTTAGCTAACCTCATGTATTTTCTCTTTCAAAGGGGTTTTACTTATTTGTGTATTTTTAAAAGAGTGATAATTTTACTTTCATTGCTCTACCAACTATTAGACATACAGATACAGTTTTACTCTTTTTAGAGACCAGGTTCAGGATTACTGAATGAGTTTCACAAAAGAAGAGATTTGAATTAAGCAGGGCTTAATGACAGCAGCAAAACCATTGTCTGGGGTTGGCAATTCTAGACGGCATGACTCAGTGCACACTTGGTGGACAACATCAGATAGGAAAGTCAAACAAGGCGTCTTTGTTTCATATTTTGCTAGAGCTCTTCATCATATTTGTAGTATGGATACAAAAAGCACAGACCATCTTTCAAGGAAGAAGATAATTAATACTAAAAATGCTTATTAGATATTAGCAATTTGGAACAATTATAATGTTTGGAGAAGAAATCTTTTATTTATCCAAACAGCTTGCTTAGAGGAGAATTGAAATGCTGATCACATCAAACATTTAATAAGGCTTAAATAGATAAATTTACTTGAGTATTTCATTTAAGATTAAAGTATGTATAGTTTATAATGCAAATTTATATGAAAAGTTGCAAAATTTTTTATGCTTAGAAAAAATGATTTTAAAATTATCTCATTCTCTTTATAATATATGGATCATAATAAACATTGCTGACCAAATTCAAAGTAAAAACTGATTTAGATGATGCATGTATCAAATGGATTTTAAATTAGATTGTTAAGATCCATAAAACAATCTGTTGGGATTTTAATTGGCATGCATTGAATTTAAAGATCATTATGGAGAGAAGTGATGTCTTTAGGACGACAGTTTCTCCTCTGAAATATAAATTGTATCTTCATTTATTTGTTGTTGTTTCAGATATTCATGTTAATCTTGCCCAGTTTTAGTTTGGTTTACTTGTCACGATTTTGTAATTTTTTTCATTCCTAATAAGAAATATGTATTGGGTACCTGTCACATGCTAGTCATGTGACCATTCTAGGTACTAGGGATACAAGATCGAACAAAACAAAGCCCCTGCCCTTATCAAGCTTATATTCTAATAAGAAGGCATCAGGCAATAGAAAAATAAATAAGTAGATATGTAATGTCAGGTTATAAACAGTAAAAGAAACTAATAAACAGGAGAGTGGAGGGTAAGGTATGTGGTGATCAAAGCAGAATTTTTCAAAAATCACTTACCTATGTTTTTTCCTACCTCCCCCCCATATTTCAGTAATGGTTATTGTGGTTTTAAATAAGATATTCTAAAATCCTCTATTTAGGAAGGCATAATGCAAATTGAGATTATTCACTTAGGTGACAGAAATTTGTATCTCTAAAGGCGTAATACCTGTTTGTTCTTCCCAGATGAAATCATTTCAGTCAGATTTCATTTAGGTTTAAAGAAATTTTAGTATTATTTTTTTTTTAATTTTTTTTTTAAAGACGTTTTTTTATTTATTTGACAGAGAGAGACAGCAAGAGAGGGAACACAAGCAGGGGGAGTGGGAGAGGGAGAAGCAGGCTTCCCGCCGAGCGGGGAGCCCGATGCGGGGCTTGATCCCAGGACCCTGGGATCATGACCTGAGCCGAAGGCAGACACTTAATGACTGAGCCACCCAGGCACCCCTAAAGAAATTTTAAAAGAATATTTTTTTTCCAAAATATAATGAGGATATGTAGATAATCTTGATTCATCTGTCTCATTCTTTCTATTCAGTTCCACAAAGTTCTGTAGGAGGCACTAGAGGATGTAAGAAAAGTGAGATACTGTCTACCCCGTAGGGAGGCTTGTGATCTAGTGAGGAATTCAGAAGCAATTACAGAGGACTTTCATGCATATCTGAGAGTGATAGATTCCTGGCCCACAGACCTATTATAATCTACTATGACTGTGAATTTTTGAAAAAAATGAATGAAAGAAGTAATAAATGATGGATGTATAAACAAAATACTGCTAATAAGACTAGAAGAGAACAAGTTTTCACAACTAAGGGATAAAGGAAATCTTTCTAAAAGAGGTAACGTTTGGTCTTCATTGAGAAAGATGAATGAGTAGGGAAGGACATTTTGAGAACTTTGTGGAGAAGAGGCATAGAGGCAGAAACTGTGTGGCTTGTTCTGAATAAAACAAGTCCTTGTGGATATATAACTGAGAGTGAGCTGAGGGTGAGAGTGTTGGAAACAGAAAATATGGCTGAAAAAGCAAATTAGGGCCAGATTGTGAAAGCCATGAATGCTATGCTGGGGTGTCAGAATATTATTCAGTGGGAGACAAAATGCATTTTGTTCCGTAAAAATATCTCTTGTGTGTTGGTTTGTTGCAAAGGAATTGCATACGCTCATCTACATTTCTGAAAGGTAGTAATTTTTGGCATTATAGAGGATAGATTGACATAGAGCTAGATCAGGGACAGAGACTAGTTAGGAAATAGTTATAAAAGTTCAGATCATGGGTGCCTGGGTGGCTCAGATGGTTAAGCGTCTGCCTTTGGCTCAGGTCATGATCCCAGGGTCCTGGGATCGAGCCCCACATCGGGCTCCCTGCTTGGCGGAGAGCCTGCTTCTCCCTCTCCCTCTGCTGCTCTCCCTGCTTGTGCTCTCTCGCTCTCTCTGTCAAATAAATAAATAAAATCTTAAAAGAAGTTCAGATCAAGAATACATTGGAAAAGAACACTAAGAGCAGAATGAACAATAAATAACCTAACTAGGTAAATTAAATAGGAAGTCAGGAGAAACCCTATTAAAAGGTGAGATTTCAGCAAAGACTTGAAAAAGGTAATTGAGTTACTGAGTGAATAGCTGGGGGGAAATCATTCCACACAAGAGGAACAAGCTGGCATATCTGAGGAATAGCAAGAAGCCAGAGTGGAGGTGAGAAAGAATAGTAGGAGAGGAGCTCAGAGAGGCAGTGGCTCTGGGTTGAGGGTACCGATCATGTAGAGCTGCATCGGATATTACAAGTCTTATTTTAAGTGAAATGGAAACCAGTCAGGAAGTTAGCAGTAAGCAGATGGATGGTACACATCAATTAGAATAATTTGAAATGAGGGGGCGCCTGGGTGGCTCAGTCGTTAAGTGTCTGCCTTCGGTTCAGGTCATGATCCTGGGGTCCTGGGATCGAGCCCCGCGTCGGGCTCCCTGCTCAGCGGGAGGCCTGCTTCTCCCTCTCCCACTCCCCCTGCTTGTGTTCTCTCTCTGGCTGTCTCTCTCTGTCAAATAAATAAATAAAATCTTTAAAAAAAAAAAAAAGAATAATTTGAAATGAGTTTATTTACAAAGGGGCTATTTACAAAGATATGGGTATAGAAGAATCGTGGGGTATAGCATAGAAATCTAGGGCTTACTACAGAAAATTCCAAAGCTTTGAGATAGGTATTTTGCCAGCTTAGGGAACTGAAAATGTTACAAGAAGGTGAAACAGAACAAGGTGTGAAATGAAGCCAGAGAGGTAGTCATGAGCAGATCACGTTAAGGAACAGGGTCTTAATCTTTCTTTTTGAAGTTTTTATTTAAATTCCAGTTAGTTAACATTACAATGTAGTATTAGTTTCAGGTGTACAATATAGTGATAGAACAGTTCCGTACAACACCCAGTGCTCATCGTAACAAGTGCCCTCCTTAATCCTCATCACCTATTTAACCCATCCCCCCATCCACCTCCATTCTGGTAACCATGTTTGTTCTTTGTAGTTAAGAGTCTGTTTCTTGGTTTTCAATCTGAAAGGAGAAGAAGGACCTGTTAAATCAGGAAATGAACTGATGAGGTTTATATTCTAAAAGATCACTTCGCAATATTGGAACTGAAATAAAAAGGAGCAAGAGTATGTGTTGGTAACCAATCAAGAGGCTTTCATAGCAGTTTCGTAGCATAGTAGTTTGGGATGGTGGAAATAGAGAATATGAATGGATTTGAGGAATATTTAGGGCAAAAATAAACTGGAATTTCTAAAACAAGCTACGTATGAAGAGGTGTCTGAGAAGATTCTTGAATTTTTTTGACTCATGTAAACGAATAAATGTTGATGCCAGTCACGGAAATAGGAAACTTTAGGATATCTGGTTTTGTGTCATTCAGTTATTTAGATTTTGGACATGTTGATTATCAAGTGCCAATGAAATAACTATTTGGAGATGGTAGTTAGGCTATTTGTGATGCAGAATTAGATCTTAGAGAAGAGTCGTTGAAGATATAATTTAGGAATTGGGAGTAGCTTGAATAGTGTCTCCCAAAAAGTCACATCAACTCAGAACCTCAGAATGTGACCTCATTTAGAAATGGGGTATTTATAGATGTAATTAGTTAAGATGAGGTCATAATGGAATAAGGTGGACCTTAAATCCAATGGTGAGTGTCCTTTTAAGAAGAGGAGAGGAAGCAGAGAGACACAGAGGGAAGACAGCCATGTGAAGACAGAGGCAGAAACTGGAGTGGTACAACTATAAGCCAAGAAATGCCAAGGATTGCCAGCAACCACCAGAAGCTAGGAAGGAGCAAGGAAAGGATTCTTCCTTAGAGCCTTCAGAGAGAGCATGGTCCAGCCCATACCTTGATTTCAGACTTCTAGCCTCCAGAACTGTAAGAGAATACCTTTCTGTTGTTTCAAGCTACCAAGTGTGTAGTAATTTGTTACAGCAGCCCTAAGAAATTACTACAGGAATCATTAGTGTATATTGAGGTATAGGTAAGATTGCCTAGGGAAAGCATAGAGATGGAGCAGAGGTTACACACTGGCTCTCACTGATAGTGAGTGCCCCCAGACTCATTTTGGGCAATTTTGACAGTTGTATTATGCCCAAATTATGCTTTAAATAGCAATAAGACTGGACAAATGAGATACTTAGTTACCATACAAATTGATTAGTACCTATTTTATTCTGTCTAGCTGCTTCATACATTTATTTACCAACTGAAATCATTTCACTTTGAATCCTTCTTCAAAAAAGTTTGAAGGAGGGGATAGGATTAATCCTTATGAACATTCAGTAGACACAAAATAACAAACTATCAGGGGATATGAAGAGCATTAGGCCACAAATAAGAGAGCATGGTATCATGGAACCAGAGGGAGAGAATATTACAAAGAAGGAGTATCAGAACCTCCTGAAAATCCACAGTAAGAAAAATATGCATTAGGTTTTGTCTCATAGATGCTAGTGGTGAGGGAAACAAGAGCTATTGGAGTGACATGGTTAGATGTGTCTATTTTATTTTATTTTATTTTTTTAATTTTTTTTTAAATTTTTAAATTTTTTTTTAAAGATTTTATTTATTTATTCATGAGAGACAGAGAGAGAGAGGCAGAGGGAGAAGCAGGCATCCAAGGAGCAGGGAGCCCGATGCGGGACTCGATCCCAGGACGCTGGGATCATGACCTGAGCCGAAGGCAGACGCTTAACCATCTGAGCCACCCAGGCACCCTAGATGTGTCTATTTTAGAAAGATAATGTTCCTCTTAATATAAAGGATGGACAAGACTAAAGGAAAGAGAAAAAGAGAATTAGTAAGTAGGTATTGCATTTACCCAGTCAAGAGCTAATGAAGATTGAAGATGAAAAGGAGGTATAATTAAGAGGTTGTGTATATAAGAACTTGGGGATTAAAGGAAAGAATAATAGAAGATGGTTCTTAAAACTTGCTTAATTAAGTGGATAATAATATTATTAACACAAGAAGGAAGAACCAGTAGAAGCTCTCCTTTTATGAGATTAATGGATTTCTAAAGCCAACAAAAAAGAAATGGGATAGAAGAAAAAAACAAGAGACTTCATCTATTCCAAAATTATCATTTAAAGATAACCTGAAAGTGATCCTGGGGAAAAGCAACTGATAAGGGTGGTTAAAGCTCAGTTTGACTAGATTTAAATGTATGAACACAGTTAAATAGGAGATTGATACATAACAATAGAAACCCGAACTCTGTGACTTGGATTCAGGACATAGAAGTGAGCCTCCTTCTTCTCTGCAGTCAAAATGAAGCTGTTGAAATAGATTCCAAAGATAATATTGAACCTGTACATGAAAGGCTTTGTTTGACTTTGAGGATGTCCTGCCTCTGTATCAGTTGTTTGCACTTACTTTTAAAAAATGAGCAGAGCTGTGAGGCCACCATGACCTCAACCACAGAGGAAACTGTGATGTAGATTCAGAAAACTTCAAGGAGATTCCACAACCACCAGGTGTCCAAAGGAAGGAGGCTTTGATGGGATTTTACATAACCCTGAACCAAGGCTGGCAATTCCTATAAACTATAAGAGCCCTAGGATCTTAGGTGTTTTGGCCAGAGATTCAGGGAGCCGTATACATCGAGTAAGATTGCCCTTCTGCCATCACAGTTATGTAGGGTTGGAGAGGAAGCTCCCTTATACACAAAAACTACCCTTCTGTAGGCCTTTATTGTAGTGGAAAAGAATAGCTTTATGTGCCCTTAGGAACACCATATCCCTTCTCTACCCTCATCACCTTCATCAGTACAAGTTAGTGAACATGCAGTAAGACCTTCTTTTACTAGTCTTCATTTTTCTAACGACAGCCCCATGTGCTCAGAAGCCTCTGCTGGTGGCTTCCATATTTATGTCATCTGAAATCAAGAGGGATACCAGGGGTCCTATGTATCCCTGCCTTCATCTTCTCTTTATTACTAGAAATCTGGGAATCTCAGAACTCAGTATTCTGCTGGATAATTCCCACCCATCTTCCCCCTATCACACACTCACAGCTTCACCACTGTCTTTCTAGGGACTGCCAGGACTAATCCCATCATTGGGATCACTGTCACAAGGAGTAAGAGAATGGCTAGGAGAAAGGGAAGATATAGCTATTTTATTGGTTAGCACCTTTCCTAACTATTCTGAATAAAATAGCACAAACCCATCTCTCTAGCCCCTTACCCTTTGCAGTAAGATCTAGATATTTCTCTTTTTGGTTATAAGAAGAAAAAAAAAAAAAAACCTTACAAATTCTTTTATTTAGTGGTAATCATGTCTCAGTTATAAATTATAAAATTATAAAGCCTTAAATAAAACTCAAACTGCTATTTCAAGTCATCTGGAACTAGAGGAAGTAGTCCAAGGGTCCCCAGGACCTGGATGGGCTTCAAGGGCTCCACAAGTCCTGTGCATGTGTAATTGAAATTGTTTATATAGCTTGGTGGTTAAGAGTATGGCCTCTGGAGTCAGATTGCCTCTGTTTAAATCCTACCCCACCATGTGCTAGATTTTGCAACTTAGGCAATTTACTTAACCTGCCTGTGCTTAGTTTCCCTAGCTAAGCCATGAGAGTAATAGTGTACCTATTTCATAGAGTTGCTGTAGGGACTAAAGCTAGTTAGTTAATACATTTAAAGCACTTACAATAGTGCCTCACAATATTAAGTGTTATATAAACACTAGCATTATTATTATTTATATTCCCAGGGAAAGGGCCATATCTTCCAACTGATTATCAGTAAGGTCTATTCTAAATTTTAATTTACAAACTGAAAGAAACCACTCTCACAGGCATATGATCTGTATGAAATTTAAACTTTCACTATTTGAATCAAAAGTCATCTGATCCTTCATAGCAGAGAAATTTACCTAGTGGATTCTACTTCAACAATATTTTCTTTTTATTTATTTTTTTAACAATATTTTCTTTTAAGTGTTTTTATGTTTTCGAGGTTTTAATTCTATTTTTACTTTTTAACCTAATAGAAAATTTGTATTTTTCTTTAAAATGTCACAGTCTTGATAAAATTTAAGCTCTTATTTTTTAGGCTTCAATTTAAAAAAGAAATTTGTTTTCCTTTTCAAAATCCCTGTGTAATTAATAGTTCTGCATTAAGGGTTTGAACATCTGCAAATTGCATATGCAACTCTGTAAGTGAGTTAGGCAAAAGATATGTGTGATTAAGCAGTGAATGTTGATTTTTGTTGTTGTTACTTAAACCATATATGCAACTGAGCCAAATTGGATCACAATTGAAAATATTGCAGCCTGTTAATAAAATGAAAAAGAAGAGCTTATACAGCTGTTCTTTTCCTGGAAAGTGAATATAGTGGCTGAAAAAAAAATTGAGGTTTCATCGTTATTAGGGATGAATTAATATTGTTCTATAATAAATTACCAAATGTCATTTAATAAATCATTTTTTTTTAGAAATCTAATCAGGTCAGCAGTAAATGTCCAGTATCTCATTACTTATTTCCTATAGTTACACTGAACATGAAGAGTACTTCCATTTTAAATTGCTTTTGCTAAATCTTAGAAAAATAATTTTGGCAATTTGGTTAGTATCAGACCTAAAGCTTAAACACAAAACAGCTGTTGTTGAAAATACCACTTTCATAACATTAATATGCTTTCAATTAACAGATTGGCATGAACTGTTAAACATTACTACCTCCATGTTTAACTACTGTTTGACTCTCAATGACTGCTTTTCTTTCTTAATAGATTGTTTACTTTAACTGAAAGAGGAAGAATCTTATTTAAATAATTCATATTTTTCTTCCATCTGCAGAAAGTACCCAAGAAAAGTGGGGATTTCCAATGTGCCAGTATTTAAAGGAAGAGAGATGGTGCTGTGGTCGTAATGCCAGAATGTCAGCATGTTTGGTATGATTATATCTTTTTCTGAACTAAGCTTTATCCAGATGTTGCAGAATTTATTATTGTTGGCTCATATCATGAATTAAATGCCAAGTTTTGCAGAGCATCATTATTAATGCTTTTGTGCATTGCAAATTTTAAGGAAAAAATGACTTGCCCTTACAACATTATCTGCTACTTTACATGCATTGTGGTAATAAGCAGGACACATGTCATCTTTATGATGAAGCCCACAATTAGCAGCCCTCACTCATGAGCATAATACTTCTAATTAGGTTTGTGATACCCCTATTTTAATTATCAGCAGACAGCCAAGAATCTCTAGATACCTAAAGAAAGTCTAATGTGAAAGAACAGAGATCAGATAAGCAGAAGAAAAGAAACTTGGTGGAAGTGGAGACTATACAAAATAAAATAAAATAATGTAAAATAGCTATTAATATCCCTTAGATAAAAGAATATACTCCATTCATAAAACAGAAGTGGTTGCTATGAAAATAAACATTCAAAGAAACAAAAAGAAGCATTTTTGAAAAATAAATTTCAGAATATAGAATTTATAGACCACACTGCACTTAATAACTTTTCCTGACCGATGTCAGCTTCCTATGGAATGCCCCTCTCCTTGGCTCCATCCCAGTTCCTGGCTACCTTGGCTTCTTTTTTGGAGGCTAAGGAACATTTTTTTTGTGTATTTTTTATTGCCTTTTGTTCCATACCTGACCTTTTCCACAAATAATCAAAGCCTTAGGGGTTAAAAAAGGAGAAAGAGACCTTTCTGGTGATGCTTTCAGATAAATTGTTAAGGGTACTAACCAGAGATAAAATTTTAATTAGATTAATACAATCTTGTCAGCATACTTTAACCCTGATAAAACTGCAAAATATTTTAGATTAGTATGACATGAACACTTGGTTTATTTTCTTCATTATCTTTATTTATTGGCCAAGAAAAATACTAATGTTTGCAAGAAACTTCTTATCACCTACTTGGTTATCTTTTATTATGTCATCCTAATTTATCATTTGTATTTCTAAAATCCCTCATCAGCAACACATACTAAAAGTAGTCTTGTTATTGACTACTTTTAACTAGTTATACTTACTAAAAGCAGATACTTTTATCAACACCAAGCAACTTATTAAAAATTCTTGTTTCTTTATTCAGTTCAGTCTTTTAGCAAAAGCCATAACACAAAAATCTAATCTGAAATGAGCACAAATAGTACTGTAAATGAAAATCAGTGTTTTCTTCAATAATAAATTTATTCTGGGCCTGTTGCTATTTAATTTAATATGAAAATTACATAATATCTTTCTCCTGTATTCATAAATCTGTGGCTTTAAATGTTCAGTGAAGGTATCCTTCAAGTCAATGGAAAAATTGCAATTTTTTTCTTCAAACACTTTCTGTGAAGCAACTTGTTATACAGTGAACTCATTTTCCCACTAAATCTTCATGGTGTGAGGGCAGGAGAAGTTAATCAGGGTTCATAGAACAATGTTTTACTTCCTGCTCACTTGCTAACTAGCTATACAACTTGTGGCAAGTACTTTACCTTGTCACTGAGCTTGTGTAGCTGAAAAAATTGTACTTATATAGGATAATCTGTAAATTACCATTAGTCTTAGAAGTATATGATTCAGCTGTATCTGACAAGTATATGATTATGAAGAACATCTATCTAAAGCAAATATCAGTCTTTTAAAATGGAATAGGAGGTATATGCAGATCTATTATATTTTACTTCTTTGTGTTCGAACTATTTAAAATTTAAAAAATATAAATATTAAAATATTTTAATGTAATTCAGTTATAAATAAACTTTATTTATATAAATGATTTATTTATAAATTTATTTATATAAATATAAACTACGTAAGTGTGGAAATTTATGTCTCTTAAAAAATGAAAGTTTTAGAAGCCTCTATTCCATATTTAAATTATGGCAAATCTTTCGTATATACCTTTCATATATGTTGGATTATGAGTGTTTATTAGAAATATTAGGAAATATTTTCTAAAAATGTTCTGGATCTTAAATAAATATAAATATAAAAACTAGCTATGTATAAAATTATAAAAATATGTATTACTTTCTTTTCTACTGGGCACTTGATCATATGTGAATTTGATTTGAATTGCAGACCAGGCAGATCAAAACTATACATACTTTTCTAAACTAAGTTTTAAAATACAATCTGTTCAATATTACCTTGTATAATAAAATATGAAACTACGTTTATAAAAAATTAGATGAAAATAAGTTAAAAGTTGTATATAGCAAATATAATACACATAATAATATATATGAAAATAAGTTAAAAGTTGTATATAGCAAATATAACACACATGAAAATAAGTTAAAAGTTGTATATAGCAAATATAACACACATAATAATAGCTTTAGATTAAAAAAATAATAGTTTTGGATTTATTTGATTGTTTTAGCTAAACTAAAAGTGAGCCAAGAGCATGTTATTTCATTTCGTTTTCTTATTTTTTCTAAAATTGAAGGAGTGTATACAGTTGAGGTATGTTTGTGCTTGTGTACATGACACACATCTATTATAAATCAACCCTAAATTATACAAGTATACCGGTTAACATTCCTTAATGATATTAACACTTTTAAATGTATAAACTTACATGTTATCAATTAATCTTTTTTAATGTCACTTTTATAAGCCCTTATACAGTGTGTTTATAAGTCTTATAAGGTAAGACTAAATATATGAGCAGTCTCTCTCTTATCTTTTTCTCTTTATTTTTTCTCCAAAGGCATTGGAACGAGTTGCAGTTGGCCAAGGGGTAAGTAAGAATGTTTACTCTAATATAGCAGATGGACATGATGGTTTCTTAAAGTATTCTTCGTACTTGACCTGCTGATGAACTTAAAACCTGATGGCTTTTAATAAATATCACCTCTTCATATTCAAATTTATACATTTTCTGTAAGTTTACTTTAAAAGAGAAGTGAACTTTCAGAAAAAGTAAATTGAACTTTTAAGAAAACTTCTACATTATTTTCTTGTACTAATGTCTCATTTCTTCATAATAAACAGTCTATAAATATTTCTAAAGACTGCTGTTGCTGACTATTAGGCTTTTATGGACTTAGTTCAAGCAAAGGTAAACATGATATAGCATTCAGTTTATTTTTTACCTATAGTCCAAAACACACATTTTGTTGTTTTTTTTTAACTTTTTTCCTTATTTTACTTGATTAGTCATTAGTTGAAATAGCCAAATGGGCTTGCACATATAAACAGAAGTTAAATGTATCCCCAGAATATCTGTGTAATTGCCTTATCCTCTACCTTATAATTCATGAAACATATTGGGAATTTCTAAAAAATTTTTGAGAATTCTTTTTAAGCTTTTCACAAGATTTTTCTTGTTAGACCTAAATTTTAGAAATCTCTTTTTTGCTTTTTTTTTTTTTAAGGAACATTAATATGTCAATTTAAATTTTTAAAAATAATAATTTGAAAATGACAATAGCAACAAATATCATTTACTGAGTATTTAGTGGGCCAGGCATGATGCTAAGAACTTTCTTTAAAAAATGTATTCATTGGGGGTGCCTGGCTCAGTCATTGGGCGTCTGCCTTTGGCTCTGGTCGTGGTCCCGGAGTCCTGGGATCGAGCCCCGCATTGGGCTCCCTCCTCGGTGGGGAGTCTGCTTCTCCTTCTCTCTCCCCCCCGCTTGTGTTCCCTCTCTTGCTGTGTCTCTCTCTCTCTCTGTCAAATAAATAAATACAATCTTTAAAAAAAAAATTAAAAAATAAATCTCTAGAAACTCTTATCAATGGAAAAGATAAAGACTTAACTCTGCATAACAACCATAATCTCATTTAAAAAAATGTATTCATTGTACCTATCTAAAAGTTGATAAAAACTGATTTTTTAGGGGCGCCTGGGTGGCTCAGTCGTTAAGCGTCTGCCTTCGGCTCAGGTCATGATCCCAGGGTCCTGGGATCGAGCCCCGCATCAGGCTCCCTGCTCTGCGGGAAGCCTGC
>NW_022589779.1:873017-942841 GCF_004348235.1 Phoca vitulina | reverse complement strand
TCAAGATCCCAGGGTCCTGGGATCGAGCCCCGCATCAGGCTCCCTGCTCTGCGGGAAGCCTGCTTCTCCCTCTCCCACTCCCCCTGCTTGTGTTCCCTCTCTCGCTGTGTCTCTCTCTGTCAAATAAATAAATAAAATCTTTAAAAAAAAAAAAAAAAAAACTGATTTTTTAAAGGCATTAGAGCATATTGTTTAGGTGTGGGCTTTAGTCTCAAACTCCTCGTTTGCAGTTAACAGCTATATTGCATATCAACCTAGTGGTTCCCTAGGGATATGGAAGAGGAAAGAGCCTTTATCATAATAATGTTCCTGTGCATTTTTGTGGTATTTTTCAATTTCCCAAGTGCTTACTCATGTTTACAGTAATCTTATAAGTTGGGTATTATCCCAAACTTACATGAGAACATGATACACAGCAGAACAGCAGAAGTTTAATAGTGCATTCTAGCTCCCTTAATTAATTGCAGAGTACTGACTTCCAGCTTAGAGCCCTTTCCACTAGACCTGTAAAATGCATGCCTAAGATAATATACTTTAAGGGTGTGCTCTTTTTGCTCCCTCCCATTTAAAATGCATTAAAGTGTTAAGTTGATTTATCACTTGTGAAGGAAAGTAAACTCTGAGCCACATCCAGTTTATTCTTGGAATAGTCAGACAGACAGGGGTGGGGAGCTGTTGATTCCCTTCCCACTTACCCCCAGTACGTATTTACCAGGATGGATAGTCCTAGTTATTCCAGGAATGCACATTTGAAGGTACTTCATAACTCTCTTCCCTTTCTCTTAGGAAACAGCTGTAAAGCTCCTTATTTACTCAGGATAACTTGGGAATGATGATTTATTCTATCCTGTTTGTATTTCTGTATGCATTTCTGTATAATCTCTTGTTTAAATGCATTTCTTGTTTTTTTTCTTTTTGTCGTCTTCAGCCAGTTTTTAATAACAATATAAATATACATTTATTTCTAAATTATCTTGCTACCATTTATATAATTTTTCTCAAAGGCAGGGAATGGAAAGCTTTATTTTTAAGAGTTTTTTGGTTTTTGTTTTTAGAGAGAGAGAAAGAGAGCAGAGGGAAGGGGAGAGGGAGAAAAAGAATCCTTAAGCAGACTCCCCACTGAGCATGGAGCTGGACATGGGGCTTAATTCCAGGACCCTGAGATCATGACCTGAGCCGAAGTCAAGAGTCAGCCCCTTAACTGACTGAGCCACCCAGGCACAGCATATTTTTAAGGTTTTTTTTCCCTAAATGAAGTACATAATAAGACTAATGATACCTCATCCCTGCCCAAGTGTCCAAGAGGCAAAATAGCATTATGGCTTGGTACAGGGACATCTGAGCTAGGCTTCTTCGGTTCAGATACCAGCTCTATTTTTAGAGTTTCATATAAAATTTACATAAAATTAAACTTCCTATTTATTATATAGCTTAACCAAATAAAAAATTAAGAACTTCGTAAGCATTTATAATACTAATGCTAATATTTTACTTCATGTAATAATATATTTCCCAGAATGCCTTGAATTTCAATAGAACAATAGGTGTTAATGTATGAAAGGGGATTTCAGCATTTTTGTGAGAAAACTGAAGGGATTTGGGGAGAAGTGAGGGACAGATGATAGAGATTTTTAGTACTGCAAAAAAGAATTACTCAAGATGAAAAAATGCCAAATGAAAGTATATCAAGGGGCGCCTGGGTGGCTCAGTTGGTTAAGCGGCTGCCTTCGGCTCAGGTCATGATCCCAGGGTCCTGGGATCGAGCCCCGCATCGGGCTCCCTGCTCAGCAGAGAGCCTGCTTCTCCCTTTCCCTCTGCCTGCCACTCTGCCTACTTGTGCTCTCTCTCTGTCAAATAAATAAATTAAAAAAAAAAAAAAAAGAAAAGAAAGTATATCCAGAGATGGGAAATTTAGAATGAAATGTTTTGGAGCAGTCTTCCAGAAAAAAAGTTTAGAAATCAGTTTGTCTTAAGTCAAGGAGTTGTATTTAGAAAGAGATATTATATAAGAAGTGTGTCTTTTGAAGGTTATAAATTTTACTGTGGGCACTCAAGTATGTATGAATGTCTGCTGTCAGTACGTTATTTTAGGAGCTGAACTGGGGACTGTGGTATTCCTTAACACCATTTCTGACTAGAATCACCCTCCCCACTATTCCCACCATCCAGAAAGGATATAACGTGTGTTCTTTCCAAGTGTTCTATCAAGATCCTGCAAGTCAGACATTGTCCAGTGACAAGACCCAAGAAATAATGGTTGGTTGACCCTCAACTCCCCAATTTGTGTTTTTTTGTAGTTTCAGCACCACGGGCCCACAGTGTAGGAACTTGCGGTCAGATGAGGATAGGAGCAGTAGAGTTAAGTTTTCTGCCTGAGCACACAGGCAAGATTTTATTTTGTGCTAAACTCCATCTGAATCCAAACATATTTTAGTTGAAAACAGATGAAAATAACAATTCTGTGCTAGGAAGGAGAATAAAAGTTACAAAAGGATAACTCAGGGAATATATACAGTCTACTGACCTCTGTCTTTAAAACTTTACCAGTCACTGCATAGTTTGGAGTTTTCACCTTATTAGACTTTTCAGAACCATACAATATTGTCGACCTCCCGCTACTCTGGCTCATTTTTCTTTCCTTTTTTTTTTTTTTTTTTTTCCATTAGTAACTTGGCATGGAACCAGGGTTGTTGCTGATAATATTTGATATTTCATGTTAGATTTATTTACACTGTCAATATTAAGAGGTCTGGGGGGATGTGGATGGAGTTTGGGTGACTTTTGTAGTTTCTTAGTTTGATTACCACTTCCATTTTTTCAGTGAAGTGTTTTATTTTATGTGTAGTACTTTTTTTTTACCTTCTACTTCTTAAAAATTATGTTTCACTGGGGCCTTTCTTTTCAGCCATACCTTCTTTCCTTTGGAAAACGTTCATGGATACCTGATCCTGTGTCCTTTCTAAAAGACAAAAAGCATGTCCTTTTCAACTCAACAGTAGCCAATGCTATGATCTTTCAGACCTCAGACATATTTTTAGAATGTCCTTAGAATAGTACCTTCTCTTTGCAGGTGTGAATCCTAAATGATACTATCTCTGTTCCACCGCCATTAGGACAAATCCACGTTTTCTTCTCTTTTGCACGTATTCTACCTGACTGCTCTCTTACAGGCTCCAGAGCTGATTTGGCTGGTCATGAAAGTTTATTTCCACATTTTAAATTGAATGGCACTCCATTTGGGACATTAGCTCATTTTTCTTTGATTTTGCTTTTTCTTCCTCATTCACTACCATTTCTCTTATAGTTTCTTCTATTTTCATGCAGAATACTTTCTCAGTGAATATTAGCCACAGGGTTTTAATGTATCTTAGAATGAAAAGATTTTTAAAGTGTCCTCTATGTTCTGTAACAAAGTCAGGTTTCTAATATTCACTTATGGTCCTGACTCTCTAGTATTGATTCAATTTATGTTTTTTGTTTCTTGTGCTCATATATATCTACATTTTTTTCAGCTGCCTACGGAATCACTCTTCTATCGAGCCGTCCTTCAGGATATTATTAAAGAATGTTATGGCATCACCAAATGGTATGAGAATTTTAATAATAACTATGTTGTCTTGTAAATGAAATGACTTTTAGCCCAGGTGAATTTATTCAGGGTCACTCTTACTGTTGGAAGAAGCTTTGAATTTGAGCATAATGTGAGTAGTAACAAAGAAGTATGCAGCAGCTGTATCTTAGCTTAATCATTATTAAAGTGGGGGCGCTAATGATTCCTTTTTGTCCCAAAGAGTTGGTGTAATGGTAAAGTAGTCTGTGTCAATTGTAATTTAGAATTTTAGAAGCATTGAAATGTTATATATAAGTAATTCAGTGACTTAGCATATGAACAAGAGTTATATTTAAAATGTTTTACAACCAATACAGCTTAAACTCATAGCTAATGAGAACAGACATTGATGATAAACAATTGTGGCCATTGTATTACTGGTAAAATAGTAGCCCTGCATATGTTTTGTCTTTTTTTCCAAATAATGCATTGCATAGACAGGCAGGGATGGGAGAATTTTTCCATAATATTGGTTCAGTAACTGCTATACTCAAGCTTACATTCACATTTCTGGCAAGTTTCATGAATATCCTCTTGCTAATTACAATTTTAGGATTCTGATAACCATTTGGTTGTAATAGAATTATTCTTCAAGTTAAAATAGGACAATTTTAAGGTTCTCAAAAACAAATCCACACTTACTAACCGAGATAGAAACTATTTTTGAATTAGTTACTATTTCTCTGTAAGAGAGAAAATAACCATTTTTTTACTGATAGAAATTATGACATATAAATACTACATATACCATTGTTTTAAACTATCATTTCTGTGTAGATAACTCCCAAATCTGCTTGCAGACTCCATTCTCTTTTCCATGTTTACCAATCTTCAAAATTGTCTACAAGTGAATTTCTCATGCTTTCCTGAAAAGTAGTTCCCTCTCTTGAGTTCACCACAAGATACTAACCTGGTGGAAAAAAGTCACATAGTTTTGCAAATTTATGTCCACTCAAATATTGACTGCCTGCCTCTTTTGAGACTTCAAATCTCTTTATAAATTTTTTATTCCTCTAATGACAACTTAAAATTGTTTCCATTCTTTTCTGAATCTTTCTTGTCACTTAAAGATTAAACACCCTCCAGCCTTCCATGTTCCTGCCTTCTTTTACTACTTAGAAGATAGATGGTATGTATGTATTATAAGACTTCTTTCATTCCAGAGCCTGATTGACCTTTTAGCCACATTTGACCATTTAATAATTGTTTTTTTCTCCCAACTCTTGTCCTCCTTCTCTTCCATTAAGTTGCATTCTGAGTTCCTTTTTCCTGCTGTGCACATCCTTCTATTTACTGAAAGGTTCTTCCTCTTACTTACCTCCTACATATAGTTAGACGTTCTCTAATATTTTTATATTCAGCTCCTTTCTCTTAATATTTCATTTCTCTTAGGAATTACCCTGACAACTGATACCTGGAATCAGGTATCTATTCCCACCGCTTTCACTTAAGTACCTTACCGATACATCAAATTCAGCATATCCAAAAACCAAAGTCAACTTCCCACCAATTCTACTCCTCTTTCTTTCTTCTCTTGACTTCTTTTATTAAACCTAGGAATGCCATGACCATTTCTAAAGTCAAGCTTTAGAAATCTTAGTTATATTTAATTTTATTTTTCTTCCATCATCAGGCCACATATTCTCATTAGTTGCCAAGACTTACACATTGTTATTTTTTCAGTCCAGCAATTAATTTATTGTATGACAGGCAGCCTGTTAGGTTCTGGATGCATAGGGTATATTGTCCACACAGAAATATTTTATATTCTAATCAGGATAGCATGTGCAAAAAACAAAGACAGTGATAGAAACCCATTTCCAATAACGGCAGACTAGATCATTAGAACCAACTCTCCTTTGAGAAAAGTGAAAAACATTGAAGGTGTGTGTGTGTTTGTGTACGCATGTGTGTGTATTTGTTTTTAATTGGTTTGAGAACATCAGAGACCTATCAAGAAAGTTAAGAATTATAGGGCAGGGAGTGATTTCACTAAGATGACAACATAGGTTGTTCCTGACTTTGCCCCCCCCCACAAGAACAACTAATGGCTATTAAAAAACAAGACACCACTGAAAGAATCCTAGAACATGGGCGTGAGGCTTTCGCACCTTCCTCTACCTCAGAGACCAAGATAGACTTCATCAGAAGGGCAAGAGAAGCAGCTACATGTTGACCACATTGTGTCTCCCTTCAGGCCAGTGCAGCAGCACATGGAGAGGTCTCCCCTGAGCCTCTGGTTCCTCCAGTGGGAAAAGAACCCAGGGAGCACAGCCACCCCACCAACATTGGGGGTTACTTTATGAAAGCCCATACTCTGATCTTGCCCCACAGTTATTGCAGGGAAGTCTGTGGGGCTCAACCACTGAGAATCTGACTGGGATGGAGAAGGGGGAAGGGGCTTGCAATAATCAGCACATGGATATTGGCAGACCAAGTTCATACCTGTAGTGTCCAAGTAATAATCCCATCTGGTGGATTTGCTCATCTGCAAAACCAAGTCAGGGGCTCACTCTGACCAGGAAACTCAGTGGGGTGCACATCTGACTGATTCAGATCCTCAGATGAGGAGTTTTGCCATCTCTAGAGCCTGGTTTGCTCCACTCCCAAGCAGGGAGCTGAGTTACAGCCCCACCCACTGTTGAGAGTATCTTCTGGTCCCATCTGAGCATAAGCATTGGCGACAACTTCTGGAAGCTCAGTGGTACTCCAGCCAGGAGGCAGGCTGGCAGAGCTGATCAGCCCCAGAGCAAATCCAGTACCAAGTATGAAGGATTGTTTTATTATGCACAGGCAGGAAGATTAATTCATAGCCAAGGGTGGTGGTAGCTCTCAGCCCTTCCCAACTGGAGAGCCTATTTGGGAAATAGGAGAATATTGGAAAATTTGGAGAGTAGCCTGGAGTAGCCTTTTCCCTCCTGCCCAGTTAAGGGAGCTGACACATAACACCACTGTGGAATGTGTCTTTTAGCCCATCTGACCGAAAGGGCTGGCAACAACTCCTGGAAGGTGTGTGGTCCAGCAATGCTTGAGTCTAGAGAAAGGCAAAGTCAGTAGTTTACAAAGCAAAGCCAGTGGCCCTCTTCAGCTAGGAAACTTGGGGTGCAGGTTGGCTTGAGTTAAGACAACAAAGAGCTTTCCCAATTTTAGAGAGCACTGAATCCTAACCACTAGACCCCAGGAAGCGCCAGAGCTCTCCAGCTTTAGAGTTGCCTCTCTCACTGCACCTGGGCAAGGAATCTAATTCATAGACCCACTCATTACTGAATACAGCCTTCAGCCTGTCCAACCAGGAACCTAACCAGAACACACAGGAAGCTGCATAGCCCATTCAACAGCCCTACTTATAGTAGTACTTGAACAGAGAGCACTGCCCATGTCATCCCTTATCTGCAGAACAAAACCAGTGACGTCACCTGACCAAGGAATTCTGTGCACACTCTGGCCTGATTTGGGTCCCCAAACAATGAGCTATATAGGCCCTGGGTCTTATCCTGCTTCCCTGCCACGGCAAGGAAGTTAATTCATAGCCCCATATACTACTGAATATAGTACCGAGTACTAACCATCTAGTAAGCATGACTAGAGAATCCAGGCAATCATGGAATCCATTCCACAGCCTCACTCAAGTCGAGAACCAAGCCACATTCCTATCCAACTATTCTCAACCAGAGGCACACTCCCCATCCCCATCCTCAGAGCTTGAACAGTTGCCTCACCCCAAAATAGACCATAATAGCAGTCCCTGCTACCTGTGGATGTTAGCAGTAGACAAACCCAGAAACCCAAATTGAGCTGACTGGTAAAAAAACAGTCTCTATCAAAGAAAACTTGTAAAGTCTGAAAGAGGAGCCCAGTTACTCCAGTGCTCAAATAACAACATAAGGAATCAAGGATCATGAAAAATCAGATAAGTATGCCACCAAAGGAAACTAATAAAGTTCTAATAACTGATCTTAAAGAAATGGAGATCTAAGAATTGTCAAAGAATTCAAAGTAATCCTCTTAAGGAAATTTAGTGAACTGCAAGAAAACACAAACAAAATTCAGAAAACAATGCATGAACAAAATGAGAATTTTGACAAGGAAAAAGCAGCCATCCAAAAAAAAAAAAATCCTGGAGTTGAAAAGTACAGTTGACCCTTGAACAAAATGGGTTTGAACTGCACAGATTCACTTATACACAGATTTTTTTTTTGATAAATACAGTACAGTACTGTAAATGTATTTTCCTTATGACTTCCTTAATAACATTTTTTCTCAAGCCTACTTTATTGTAAGAATACAGTATACAATACATATAAAATATAAAATATGTTTTGATCAACTGTTTATGTTATAAGTAAGGCTTCAGTCAGTAGTGGACTATTAGTAGCTATATTTTGAGTGGGGGAGTCAAAAGTTATACATGGATTTTCAACTGCATGGGAGGTCAATACCCTTTACTCCATGGTGTTCAAGGGTCTACTATATGATAATTGAACAGAAGAATTCAGTAGAGAGTTTCAAAAGTAGACTTATCCATACAGAAGGAAGAATCAGTGACCGAGAGGATAGGACATTAGAAATTACCCAGTCAGAGAAGCAAAAAGTGAAAAGAATGAAGAAAGCCTATGGCAAAATGGAACATATTGAAAAGAAACAATGTTAGTATTATAAGAATTCCATATCAGAAACAAAGGGACAGAAAATATATTTAAGGCAACAATGGCAAAAAAAAAAAAAAAAAGAAAATATATTTAAGGCAACAATGGCTGAAAACTTCTCAAACCTGGTGAGAGAAAAGGACATCCTGATCCATGAGATCCAAAGGAATTCATATAGGTTGAACCCAGGTAGCACTATAAGACATAATTAAGTTGTCAGAAGTCAAAGACAAAGAATTTCAGGAGCAACAAGAGAGGAGTTATATACAAATTACAGCCTCCCATAAGAATGTTGGCAGATTTCTCAACAGAAACTTTTCAGGCCAGAAGAGAATGGAATGACATATTGAAAGAAAATAACTGTCAGATAAGAATTCTATTACTGGCAAAGCTGTCCATCAGAAACGAAGAAGGGATAAAGTCTTTTCTAAACAAACAAAAGCTGAAGGAGCTCTTTGCCACTCGATCTGCCTCATAAGGAATGCTAAATAAGAGTTCTTTGAATGGACATACAGGAACATTATATATTTAAGTGCTCCAATATTGGGCACATTATTCAGACAGAGAAGCAATAAGAAAACAGCAAATTTGAACCTTCTAGATCAAATGGACTTAACAGACATGTACAGAACATTCTATTCAACAACAGCAAAATAGACATACTTTTCAAGTGCATATGAAACATTTTCTAGGGTAGATCATATATTAGGCCACAAAACAAGATTTAGCAAATTCAAGAAGACTGAAATCATACAAAGTGTCTCCTCTGACCCCAATGGCATAAAATTAGAAATCTGAAAATTGAAAACTGGAAAATTCATAAATACATGAAAATTAGTATCAAAGAAGATATTAAAAGGTTTCTTGAAATAAATAAAAATGGAAATACAACATATACCAGATCTCACAGGATGCAGTGAAAACAGTTCTAAGAGGAAAGTTCTTAGCAATAAATGCCTATATTAAGAAACAAGAAAGATCCCAAATACCCTACCTCTGATTTAAGGAACTATAAAAAGAAGAACAAATTGAGCCCAAAGTTAGAAGAAAAGAAGTAATAAAGATTAAAACAAAAAGAAGTAAAATAGAGAACAGAAAAAGAATAGAACAAGCTGAGGGTTGGTTCTTTGAAAAGGTAAAAAACATTGACAAACCATTTTTTTGAGGGGGAGATTGAGAGAGAGAGCTGGGAGTCAGGGAGGGAGAAGGAAAGAGACTCTTAAGCAGGCTCCACGCACAGTGCAGAGCGGGGCTTAATCTCACAACCCTGAAATCATGACCTGAGCTGAAATCAAGAATCAGACACTTAACTGACTGAGCCACCCAGACACCCCCAAAATTGACAAACATTTACCTAGAATAACTCAGGAAAAAAAGAGAAAGGACCCAAATCAATGAAAGTTACAAATGAAAAAGGAAGCATTACAACTGATACCACAGAAATTCAAGGATCAAAAGAGGCTACTATGAACAACTATATGCCAACAAACTGGACAACTTAGAAAATGGAAAAATTGGGCGCCTGGCTGGCTCAGTTGGTTAAGCGTCTGCCTTCGGCTCAGGTCATGATCCTGGAGTCCTGGGATCGAGTCCCACATAGGGCTCCCAGCTCAGCGGGGAGCCTGCTTCTCCCTCTGACCCCCTCCCCTCTCATGCTGTTTCTCTCTCGCTCGCTCTCTAATCAATCAATAAATAAATAAAATCTTTAAAAAAAAAAAAAAGAAAGAAAATGGAAAAATTATAAACATACAACTTAATGAAGACTGAATCAGGAAGAAATAGAAAGTCTGAATAGACTAATTACCAGTAAGGAGATTGAATCAATAATCGAAACCTCTCAATGAAGAAATCCCCAGGACCAACTGTCTTCACTGGTGATGTTTTAAGAAACATTTAATTTATTTTTAAAGATTTTATTTATGTATGTATTTTAGAGAGAGAGTGTGCACAAGTGAGCAAACACGTGAGTGGGGGGAGGGGCAGAGGGAGAGAGCGAGAGGGAATCCCAAGTAACTCTGTGCTGAGCACAGAACCAGACACGGGATTCGATCCCACCACCCTGAAATCATGACCTGAGCTGAAACCAAGAGTCAGATGCTTAACCGACTGAGTCACCCAGGTGCCCCTTTTATGAAACATTTAAAGAGGAATTAGCATCAATTCTTCTCAAACTTTCTAAAAAATCCAAAAGGAGGGAACATTCCCAAACTTATTTTATGAGGCAGCATTATCCTGATACTAAAACCAGAAAAAAGACACTGTTGAAAACTATTTGCCAATATCCCTGATGAGTATAGATATAAAAATTCTCAGTAAAATACTACCAAACGAAATTTAGTAGCATATTAATTAAAAGGACCATTTGCCATTATCAAGTGGGATTTATCCTAGGGATACAAGGATGGCTCAACATATGCAAACCAATCAATGTGATATATTAATAGAATGGAAGAGTCATGATCATGTAAATAGACACAGAAAACACATTTGACAAAATTCAGCATCCATTTATGATAAAACTCTTTTAACAAGTTCAGCATAGAAGGCATTTCTCTCAGCATAATAAAAGCCATAGATGGCAGACCCACAGCTAATATCATACTCAGTGGTAAAAGTAGAAAGCTTTTCTGCTAACATGAGGAATAAAAGAAGGATGCCCACTCTCACCACTCCATTTCAACATGGTACTAGAAGTACTAGTTAGAGCAATCAAGCAAGAAAAAGAAATAAAAGGAATCAGAATTGGAAAAGAAAAAGTAAAATTGTCTCTATTTGCAGATGACATGATTATATATATAAAAAATCCTAAAGATTCAGTGAAAGAAACTGAATTGAATAAAGTTGCAGGATACAAAATTAACATATAAAAATCGGTAGTGTTTCTATACCCTAACAATGACTTTTCTGACAAAGAGTTAAAGAAACTTAGGGAAATGCAAATACAACAGTATCAAAAACAATAAAATAGGAATAAATTTACCAAGAGTGTGAAAGATCTCTACTCTGAAAACTACAAAACACTGATGAAAGAAATCAAGGAAGGCACAAATAAATGAAAAGATATCCTGTGTCCATAGATTGGAAGAATTAATAGTGTTAAAATGTAAATACTACAAAAAGCCATCTTGATTCAGTGCAATCCTATCAAGATTCCAATGACTTAAAAAAAAAAAAAAAAATAGAAAAACACTCCTAAAATTTATATGGAATCACAAAAGACCCTGAGTAGCCAGAGAATTCCTGAGAAAGAATAACAAAGCAGGAGAGATCACACTTCCTGCTTTCAAGCTGTACTAATCAAAACAAGATGGTACTGGCATAAAAACAGACCAATAGACCAGTGGAACAGAACTGAGAGCCTAGAAATAAACTGAAGCATATATAATTGATTAATATTTCACAAGGGAGCCAGGAATACCCAATGGAGAAAAGACAGTCTCTTCAATAAATGGTGCTGGGATAACTGGATATTCACACGGAAAAGAATGAAACTGGACCCATATCTTACACCACCCACAAAAATTAACTCAAAATGGGTTAAAGACTTAAGTGTAAAACCTGAAACCATGAAACTCCTGACAAAACGTAGGAATAAAGCTCCTTGACATGGGTGTTGGTAATGATTTTTTTGTTATGACACCTAAAGTACAAGCAACAAAATAAAAAATAAACAAATGAGACTATATCAAACTAAAAAGCTTCTGCACAGCACAATAAACCATCTACAAAGTGAAAATAACCCTACAGAATGGGAAAATATATTTGCAAACCATATATCTGTTACATAAAGAACTCATACAACTTGATAACAAAAACTTCAAAACTTTTAATGGACAAAGGGCCTGAATAGACATTTTTCCAAAGATAGACAAAAGGCCAACAAGTACATGGAAAGATGCTCAACATTACTAGTCATTAGGAAATGCAAATTAAAACCACAATGAGATTGGGGTGCCTAAGTGGCTCAGTCAGTTAAGTGTCCAGCTTGATTTTGGCTCAGTTCACGATCTCAGGGTTGTGAGATCAAGCCCTGCATCAGCTCCATGCTCAGTGTGGAGTCTGCTTGAGTTTCTCTCTCTCCCTCTCTCTCTCTGTCCCTCCCCTGCTCTCACACGCACTCTCTCTCAAATAAATAAGTAAATATTTAATAAAAGAAAACCACAATGAGATCACCTCACACCTGTCGGAATGGCCATCATCAAAAAGATAAGAGATGCCATGTTGGCGTGGGTATGGACAAAAGGGAACCCTTGTGCGCTGTTGGTGGAATTATAAGTTGGTACAACCACTGTTGAAAACAGCATAGAGAATCCTCAAAAAAATCAAAAATAAAACTACCAGATGATCCAGCATTTTCACCTTTGGTAATATATCTGAAGGAAATGAATATACCAACTCAAAAAGATATCTGCACCCCTATGTTCATAGCATCATTATTTACCGTAGCTAAGATATAGAAACAACCTAAGTGTCCTTCAATGGATGAAGGGATAATGGAATGTTATTCAGCCATCATAAAATGAGGAAATCTTATATGCAATAACATGAGTGGACCTGAAGGCATTATGCTAAGTGAAATAAGACAGAAAAGGACAAATATTGTATGATCTCACTTATATGTGGAATCTCAAAACAAAAGCAAATATAAACAAAACCACCAAATTCATAGAAAGAAGTCAGACCTGCGGTTACCAAGGGCAGAGGGCAGGGGGATGGGGAATTGGAGGGAGGTGACTATACGGTACAAACTCTAGGTTATAAGATAAATAAGTACTATGGATATAATGTACAACACAATGACTATACCTAACACTGCTATATGATATATAGAAAAGTTGTTAAGAGAGTAAATCCTAAGAGTTCTCATCCTAAGAGGAATTTTTCCTTTTTTTTCTTTTTTAAATGTATATGAGAAGATGGATGTTATAGCTGAACCTATTGTGATAATCATTTCATAATATATGCAAATCAAACCATCCTGCTACACACCTTAAACTTGTATGCTAATTATTTCCCAATAAAACTAGGGAAAAAAGATAAGTTCTGTGTTTATGTGGGTACTTGAATGTCACCATGTATCTTATGAAATTAGTTTATTCATACTTGAAGTGAATCCTTTTCTAAGACACTTATAAAAAATCAGGCCACTGTATGTTGTTAAGTCAAAATTAAATGTTAAAATACTTCTTGTTAATGGAAACAACAACAACAACAAAACTACAGGGCAAATACCTAGGAGAAGATGGGAATCAAGAGAGATAAGCCCAGCTTCTTCTAGGGCTGCATTTCCCCAGAAGCATCTGCCAGTTCTTGAAAAGGCAGCTGTCTAACAGTTAACAAAGTAGACAGAGAAGGTGAGCACAGCTTTCAATAGAGTAACAGTTCTCGTGAGACAAAAGTTAAAGTTCATAGCCTGCCCTAGGAGGAGGACTCCATTGGCCAGGCACACCACTCATACCTTGAGTTAGGTCCACAGTATGAGTAAAGGTGAACTATAAATGAAATAGTCCTAAGATGCTTTAAAGCCCCACTTGGAATTATCTGAAGCTGTGATTAAAGTATTTCAGATTATTACTTTTTCTAGCTGCCTACTATTGGCAAATCCTCTCTGGACAAAAATAATATATATCTAGGCCCAAATTATCACTATAGTTTGCTATATATAGCATTTAACAAGCAACCCAAAATAACCAGCCATGTGATGAAATAGGACATGACCAAAAACCAAGGTAAACTACATGCAACAGAAATGGACTAGTTGGGAGTTCAGAGATAGCTTAAAATAACAACCAGAGAAACTTCCACTTTGGGAAAATGGAATAGATATACATCTTTCTATTTTTCCTGGAAACTACAATTAAAAATCTAGAACTATCTATAAAATATAAGAAGATTCTGAAAGAGTCTTGGAGAGAATAAAGCAAACTAGCTGAAGATCTCAGGACCCAATGAACAATGTAGTGGGAGTTCCCTGGGTTTTCTTTTTGCCTTAAAAACCTTGTATTGGAGCTGAAGTAAACTGCAATCCAGAAATGCCACTGGGCACATGCCAAAAAAAAAAAAAAAAAAACCCAGTAAAAAATAAAACCCTTCTCTTTCTAGCCAAAGGACCAGGAAAGAGGGAGGCACAGGAAAACCTTTCAATAGACCTACCATATTGCAGCCAGAAACCAAATAAAATATTGTGCCCCCCCCGCCCCATTTCAACAAAGGCCAAGTGGAGAGCCTAGACTTCCATCTTTGCCACACTGTAATGAGGTTCCCGAACACCAGTTGTGGAATGGTGTCAGAGAAGGACAAGTGGGAAACTAGGATTTCCTCCCCACCAGGTGGTAACAAGCACCCCACCACTGCTGCCACAGTGTCAGAGACCATGTGGGGATCTGAACTTCTGCCCACCCAACAGTAAAAAGGTGTTACACTCTCTCCCCACCAGTGTGGCATCAGAGAAGGCCTAGTAGTAGAGAGTCAGGATTTTCACCATTGCCCAGGAGTTACAAAGGCCACCCCTACCACAACATCAGTGGAGAAGATGTGGGAAGCTGGAACTCCTAGCACTAACAAGGTGTCAACAGAGGCTGGGTTATCTTCACACAAAACTTGTATATAAATGTTTACGGCAGCTTTATTCATAGCATCCCAAACTGAAAACAACCTGTACGCCCTTTAACAGATAGTTAAACAAACAGTGCTAATCCATACCATGGAATACTACCCAGTGATAAAAAGGAATGAGCTATTGATATAACAGCCTGGATGAAACTACAAAAAAATTATACTGAGTGAAAAAAAGCCAGTCTCAAATTATGAGACATTTCAGGAAACCAGATAAAGGAAATAACAGTCTCTCTGAATTCTTTCCTATAATTGCATGTGAATCTACAATTATCCTAAAATAGAAATGTTTATTAAACTACTTAAAATGTATGTTGAAATAAAAATATTTTGTCAGAGAACCAAAACATACAAAAAAATAACCCAAGTGAAAATTCTGCCACTGAAAAATAAAATAATTGAAATTAAGAAATCTGTGAGTGGTATTAATAGCATTGTAGACACAGCTGAAGAAATAATTAGTAAACTGGAAGACAGGTCAGAAGAAAACATCCACAGTGAAACATGAAGAAACAGAAAGATGGAGAATACAAAAGAAAGACTAAGCTATGGAGAATACAGTGAATAGGCTTCACATACATGTTAGTTGCAGTTTGAGAAAAAAGGAGAGAGCAAATAGGGCAGTAGCAATAGTAAGAAAAGACATGAGTCCAAGAAATTTAAGAAGTACACTAACTCTTGGGGTGCCTGGGTGGCTCAGTTGGTTAAGCATCTGCCTTCGGCTCAGGTCATGATCCCAGGGTCCTCTGATCGAGCCCCACATTGGGCTCCCTGCTCAGCGGGTAGTCTGCTTCTCCCTCTCACGCTCCCTCTGTGTTCTCTCCCTCTCAAATAGATAAATAAAATCTTTAAAAAAAAGTACACTAACCCCATGGAGAAGTGAATAGAGAAATTGCAGAGAAATACAGTTAAACAACAAGATACCACTTCACACCTATTAGAATATCAAAATCCAGAACACTGACAACACTAAATGCTAGCAAGGTTGTGGAACAATAAGAACTTGCATTCATTGCTGGTGGGAATGCAAAATGAGACAGCCAATTTGGAAGAGTTTGGTAGTTTCTTGCAAAACTAAACCTACTCTTAACATATGATCCAGCAATCACAGTCATTGGTATTTACCCAAGGGAGTTGAAAACATGTCCACACAAAAACCTCCACACTGATGTTTATAGTAACTTTATTCATAATTTCCCAAACTTGGATGCAACCAAGATATCCTTTAGTAAGAAGATGGGTAAATTAACTGTGGCACATCTAGACAGTGTAACATTATTCACAGAAAGAAAAAAAAAGAGAGGTATGAGGCCATGAAAACACATGGAAGATACTTAAATGTATATTGCTAAGCCAATCTGAAAAGGCTATATACTGTAGAATTCCAATCATATGACATTCTGGAAAAGGCAAAACTATGGAGAGAATAAAAAGATCAGGGCTTGGGATGGGATGAAGGATGAACAAGTGAAGCACAGAGGATTTCTAGGGCAGTGAAGATACTTTGTGTGATTCCATAATGATGGATATGTGTCACATTTGTCAAGAAAGAGGTATGGGGGTACCTGACCAGGTACCAGAGTTAATTAAGGGTTAACCAACGTGATCGTTTAGTACTGGGACAGCTAAATTCTTGCAACAGTGAGGCCATCCTTAAAAATTAATATTCTTTGGGAACACAAGAGCCTTTTTTTGGATGTTACTAGTTGAGAGGGTACTCTTAAGTAAATGGACAAATATAATATGTTAATGAATAAACAGACTTAATATTGTAAAAATGTCAGCTCTTCACAAAGTGATTGCTAGATTGTTGCAATTCACTACATCTAATGAATATCCCCAAAGTGTATTAGTGTGTGTATGCATGTGTGTTTGTGTGTGTTACGGAATTTGTAAGTTGTTTCAAGATATACGTGAGAGAGCTAAATAGCAAGTAAAGCCAAGACGTTACTGAAGAAGAAAAACAAGGTTGAGAAACTTGTCTTACCAAATGACAGCATTTTTTTTTTTTAACTATAGTGATTTAGATGATTGCCTTATTGGCTGGCTAGTGGAATTAATAGTGCAGAACAAACCTTTTGTTATATCATTTGTTATCATTAGAAGAGGGAGTAGTCATTAGGACTGCTAGGACAGTAATTTATACAGTTATACAGTGTATTAGTTTCCTTTGATGCTATAACACATTCCGACAAATTTAGTGGCTTAAAACCACATAAATTTATTATCTAGCCCCCTGAAGGTCAGAAGTCCAAAGTGGGTTTCACTGTGCAACAATCAGGTAACTTCAGGGCTGCATTTCTTCTGGGAGCTCTAAGGGATAATCCATTTCTTTACCTTTGACAGCTTTTAGAGGACCCTGCATACTTTGGCTTATGGCTCCGTCCTCAATCTTCAAAGCCCACAGCATAGCATCTTTAAATCTTTCTATAATTCTGACATCCTTTCTGTCTCCCTCTTCCACTTTAAAGGATCCTTAAAATTACCTTGGGCCACCTGGATAATCCAGAATTCTCTATTTTAAACTCAGCAGATTAGAAAATTTAATTACATCTGCAACCTTAATTTCTCTTTCCATGTGATATATGCATAGGTTCTGGGGATTAGAATGTGGACATCTTTGGTGGACCATTATTCTGCTCACTACACAAAAAAAGATTAATCTGAACCCCTACTTTACAACAAACACAAAAATCAATTCATAGTGGGTTAAAAATTTGACTGTGAAAGGTGATACTATAGTACTTTTAGAAGATAGTATTGAATAATAGCTTTATGATCTTGAGATAGGGGAAGGATTTCTCAAACTAAATATAAACCTGCAAGTCTTAAAATTAAAGTTTGAAAATTCAATCACATTAATATTTTTTAAAAGATTTTATTTACTTGAGAGAGAGTGAGAGAGAGCATGCGCACAAGAGAGAGCACAAGTGAAGGTGGCGTGAGGGGCAGATGGAGAGGGATAAGCAGACTCCCTCCTGGCTCCATGACCCGAGCCGAAGGCAGGCACCTAACCAACTGAGCCTCCCAGGAGCCCCTCAGTCACATTAATATTAAGAACTTCTGTTTTCAGATGTCATAGAAAGAGTGGAAAGAAAAGTAACCACTGGTAGAAACTAATTACAAGTCCTGTAACTAGAAAAAGACTAATAGCCAAAATACATAATTCCTGCAAATTTGTGGAAAAACTAATCTATTTTAAAGAAAAATAGTGAAAAGACTTGATTAGTCTTTTGATCTTGCACTATGTATCTCTTCCTCTGGCTATCCATCTGTATTCTTTATCATATCCTTTAATAAACTGGGAGATGTAAGTGTTGGGTTCTGTGAACTGTTCTAGGAAATAACTGAATACGAGGGGGAGGAGAAAGTCATGGGAACCTAAAGTTTATAGCCAGGTTGGACAGACATTGTAAGTAACCTAGGGAACTAGTACTTGCAGTTGGCATCTGAAGTGGGGAGGCAATCTAGTAGGACTGAGCCCTTAACCCACATCCAGTGTCAGAAGCATTGTGAGTGTGCCCTTAGTCAGAACTGTTGTGAGAGTAAAGGAGAAACACAAAAGGAGAATTTAGGTATTTCCAATTCAGACCATTAAATAAGCAAAAATTTAGAAGATTGACACTATCAAATGATAACAAGAATGTAGATCACCTAGAACCATCCATACTGCTGGTGAGAGGGAAGAAAGTTAGTTTTCAGTCCTTTGGAAAACAAGTTAGCACCACCCAATAAAGTTGAAAATGCCTAGTTGCCTAGTTAGTTTTACCTACTAACGTTGAAAATACTGTCTCAGCATGTCTAAGTATATATCCTAGAAACTCTTGTACATGTGCTCCCAGAGACATCTACAAGAATGACCAATAGCAGCAATATTTATAAGAGCAAAAATCTAGGAACCAAAAGTTCATTAATAAGAGAATGGATAAATTGTAGTAGAATACTGTGCCACAGTGAAAAGTGTATTAATTACAACTACATGCATCAGTGTAGATGAATCTTGTGAATATAAAAGTCATAGAAAAACTTCTACAGGACGGTTCCATTTGTATAATTCAAACAAGCACAACTGTATAATTATTTAGGAACATAAATATATGATAAACAATAAAAAATATAAGAATGATAAACACAAACAAGATTCAGTATTGTAGTTTCTTATGGGAGGGGGGACATTTGAGTAGTCAGGGAGATGAGGTGGGGAAGAAAGACAAGGGGTACACGGGGATTTCAATATCCTGTTATGTTTTATTTTTTAAGTTTGATATTGGGTACAAGGGTTCGTTTTACTGACATTCTGTGTAGTTTATACATACTGTATAAATACTTACATGTTTGTATTCAATAGCAATAAAATTTTAATTTCTTATTAGGCTACACCCCAGGCTTAGTTGAGCAGCATGTTATACTCACAGCATCTATTATAGTCACTTCACTATAGTGATAGAAAAATTAAGATACAGGTAGTTAAAGCTTGCCTAAAGTCATAGAGCCTGAAAAACTAAGATTAGGACTAAATTCATAGTCCATAAATATTTTCACTATCCCATGCTGCTTATTTACATTTTTTGGAATATTTTTAATATGATTTGAGTTGCACAGATCTTTTTATTAGGATTATAAATCAAGGTTAACTTGATTGGAATCTCTGTCCAGCAAGGATACTAAAGTCAACCACATTAACAAAATGAAGTGTAAAAATCATACAATAATCTCAATAGATGTAGAAAAAACATTTGACAAAATTGAACATCATTTTTGATAAAAACTCTCAACAAAATGGGTATAGAGGAAATGTACCTCAATGTAATAAAGGCCATATATGACAAGCTTATAGCTAATAATCATATTCAATAGTGAAAAGCTTAGAACTTTCCCTCTAAGATCAGGAATAAGACAAGGGTGCCCACTCTCAGCACTTTTATTCAACATAGTATTAGAATTCCTAGCCAGAGAAGTAAGGCAAGAAAAAGAAATAAAAGACACCCAAATTGGAAAGGAAGAAGTAAAACTGTCACTATTTGCAGTTGACAAGAATTTTATAGAGAGAAAACCCTAAAGATTCTACCAAAAACTATTAGTACTAATAAATGAATTCAGTAAAGTTGCAGGATATAAAATCAATATACAAAAGGTTGTTAAGTTTTCACACACTAACAGTGAACTATCAGAATGAGAAGAAAATGATACTATTTGCAATTGCATCAAGATGTATAAAATAAGAATAAATTTAACCAAGGAGGCAAAAGACCTGTACACTTTAAACTATAAGATATTGATGAAAGAAACTGAAGAATACACAAATAAATGGAGAGATATTCCATGCTCATAAATTGGAAGAATTAATATTGTAAAAATGGCCGTACTACCAAAAGCAATCTACAGATTCAGTGCAATCCCTATCAAAATTCCAATGGAAGTTTTCACAGAAATAGAAAATAATACTAAAATTTATATGGAATGGTAGTCAAAGCCATCTTGAGAAAGAAAAACAAAGCTGGAGGCATTATGCTCCCTGATTTCACACTATATTATAAAGCTATAATAATCAAAACAGCATGGTGTTGGCATAAAAATAGGCACATAGAACAATTGAACAGACTAGAGAGTTCATGGATAGACACCTATGCATATATGGTCAATTAATTTATGACAAAGGCAGTATGAATATCAATGAGGAAAAGACAGTCTCTTCAGTAAACCTGGACAGTTACATGCCAAAGAATAAAACTAGACTACTGTCTTACACCAGACACAAAAATTAACTCAAAAATGGGTTAAAGACCTAAATGTAAACCTGAAACCATACAACTCTTAGAAGAAAACAGGCAGTAAACTCCTTGACATCAGTTTTGGCAGTGAATTTTTGGATCTGACTCCAGAAGCAAAGGCAACAAAAGCAAAAACAAGTGGGACTATATAAAACTAAAAAGTTTCTGCACAGCAAAGGAAATGATCAGCAAAATGTAAAGGCAACCTACTGAATGTTTGCAAGTCCTATATCCAGGTAAGGGGTTAATATCCAAAATACATAAAAACTCATACAGCTCAATAGCAAAAATACAGACAATCCAATTAAAACATGGGTAGAGGACCTGAATACACATCTTTTCAAAGAAGACATACAGATCACCAACAGGCATGTGAAAGAATGTTCGACCTCACTAGTCAGTAGGGAAATGCAAATCAAAACCACCGTGAGATACCACCTCGCAGCTGTTAGAACGAGTGCTACCAAAAAGACAGGAAATAAGTGTTGGTGAGGATGTGGAAAAAGGGGAACCCTGTGCACTGTTGGTGGAAGTATAAATTGGTACAGCCACTATGGAAAACAGTATGGAGGTTCCTCAAAAAATTAAAAATAGAACTACCATATGATCCAACAATTTTACTTCTGGGTATTTATCTGAAGAAAATGAAAACATTAATTTGAAAAGACACCTGCACCCTTATGTTCATTGCAGCATGATTTACAATAGCCAAGATACGGAAACAACCTAAGTGTCCACTGATGGATGAATTTATGGATAAACACACACACAATGGAATACTACTCAGCCATAAAAAAGAATGGAATCTTCCATTTCTAACAACATGGATGGACCTTGAGGATATCATTATACTAAGTGAAATTAGGTAGAGAAAATAAATATCGTATGATTTTACTTATATGTAGAATCTAAAAAAAGCAAAACATCACAAAACAAAATAAAAAACCGAGCTTGTAGATACACAGAACACATTGGTGGTTGCCAGAGAAGAGGCAGGTGGGGAGTGGTCAAAATGGGTAAAAGAGGGTCAAAAGGTACAAACTTGCAATTATAAAATAAGTAAGTCACGGGATTATAATATACATCATGGTGACTATTGTTTATTAATAATACTATATTGCTTACTAAAAGTTGCTAAGAGTAAATCTTAAGTTTCATCACCAGAAAAAAAAAATGTTTTTGTAACTATGATGCATGTTAACTAGACTTGTGATCATTTCACAGTGTATACAAAAATCAAATCATTACCTTGTATACCTGAAACTAATATGTTATATGTCAATTATACCTCAATTTAAAAAAAAGTATGAATGCTAAAGACAGAAAATAAGATTACCTTGTTACTTCTTTCTCATTTTGGTTAATTTGTTTTCTTGTTAACTAAAATAGTGTGTAAGTGATATGTACTTTTAGACAATCTGAAACATTATTCTAAAAGTTTAAGTGTAATTGTTCATAGCCTAAGATTAGAAGTAAACTTTTTCATGGACTTAAATAATAGCATTTTTACTCTGTTAATTTTAATTGTGATTGAGCATTAACATTTATGTTCAAACTCAATAATTTATAGAAAACTCTTGGTTTTATAATTAGTCCTTATCTGGAAACTTTCTAAGGGGAATAAAATGTCAAAGAAGGAATTTCATTGTGTAAAAATCTCTTCAAACACCTAGAAAGAGAGCACGGGAAATATATACACTTTACTCACAGTTATTCTCTTTCATAATGAGTATGGTATACAGCTGTACAATAAATACTATAATTTTTGATACCTTTATATATTACCTAGTTTAATTTTTATTTTGATTTTGCTATAGTCAGATAGAAAAGTTATAAACCAGATCACAAAAACTGACTCACAAAATTAAAACTGATTACTTAATCCATAATGTGTGGCTAAATTGAACTTAGGAAGTCTGTTCTTTTAAATTTCAGAGTAGTTTGAAGATTTTTGGAGTTCCCTTAACCATTTGCCATTTTTAGCAACATTTTATATTGTGGATCTCAAGTCTTCCAATATGTATTAGCATAAAAAAGGCACAAAATAATTAATTTTATAAGTATTTTGTAGTGATGGAGAAACTGGATTTTGTCACTTTCTGTCCTGCATGTGCTTGTTTTCATTTATTTGGTATACATCTACTTCACATTTTCCTAAAATTTCCTACACTAATGTTGCCTCTTTGGAAAGTGCTACATGTAAACCATGTTCTTGCAATTGTATTTTTGGAGAAACATGTGGGTGGTGTTGGAGTCACTTGAGTAGAATTTTAATTAGATCTACTGCATTCACTTTTATTAAAAGAATGAATACTAATTCCTTTTTAGCATGCTGACCATGCTTTATTCTGACAGAGGGCCCCCTTTTAATTTGTTCTTCAAGTCCCATCATTTGTCTTTCAGAAACAGTCATGTCACTTTTCTAACTTCAAAATGTTTGATAATTCCTCTTCTTTATACTCAAACAATAAAATATCCTTATTACGGCATTCAAGGCCATTTCTGATCTGTCACTAAGATCCTTTGCAGCCTAATCCATCACCCCATTTTTCCCCCTCTGCACCCCAAGCAGCTGCCCATGCACACTGTCCTGCCACACTGGATTATTCATTGTTTCTCATGCAACTAATTTTATATCTGGTATGCTTCCTTGAAGTTCCTGTAGCTACATGGAATATCCTCCCCATTTCTGCCACCCTTTCCTTCCACAGCTTCTGGCCGGTAAAATCTAAGCACTCTTTAAAACCCAGTTTGGAAGACATCTCTGTGATATTTTTCTTTTCTCCTTCTCACCCTCTTCTCTTCTCCCATAGGATTTAATCAGTGATTTACTGTTCTGATCGAACCTGATAGTACAATTAGTTGTTTGTGTCTACTCCTGTACCACCTAGTGAGTTCCTCGATGGCCATTTTTTAGTTTTTTTTAAATAAAACGATGTACCAGAGTGCTTAAGAGCATAGATTGTGAAAATCCTTTTGGGACCCCATATTCCCCTTCAACTATCTTTTATCTGTTCTTTTCTTTACTGGAAAACTCCTTGAAAATGCTGCCAATTTCTTTCACTTTTTCTCTTGAGTTCCAATCAGATTTTACTTCCACCACTCCATCAAACCACTCTTTCAGGGGCACTAATGACCCATGTTTCTAAATCCCATTGTCAGTTCTCAGCCATCTTACTTGGCCTGTCATCAGTATTTTACACAATTTACCACTCAAGTGAAGATCTTTTTTCTCTCGTATTGTAAGCAAAGTCCTTCATAAGACACATTTTCCCCTTTCTCTCTCTTTTTTTTTTTTTGGTTTATTTTGCTGATTCCTCTTCTTCTTTCAGAGCTCTAATTGTTGGAGTGCCTTTTTTTTTTTTTTAATCTATACTTACTACCTAGGTGATCTTATGTCTCATGGCTTTAAATACCATCTATATGCTGATGAATCCCAAACTATAGTCCACTTAATAACAATCATAGTCTTCGCATTGCTCGGGCTAGAAATCTTGGAGGCAGCGTTGACGTCTCTCTTTCTCACACTGCCTAGATACAGTCCTTCAACAATTTTGTACTCTCTACCATTAAAATATATGTAAAATTCTCTTGCTTCTCACCATCCTCAAGGTCACCACCCAGGTCCAAACCTCTCCTCTAGATTATTGTAATAACTTTCTAATTGGTCTTAGTGCTTCTATTTTCACCACCTGTAGTAGGTAAGATGTACATTATCTATTATATGATATCTGTTATACGTAAGATAAGTAAAATTCTCAGATCCTTCTGAGAATTACACAAAAACTTAGATATAATTTCTGTTTCCTGGAACCTATATCTATTCAAACAACTATTATTTAAAAGCAGTGATGATATAACAAATGAATGGAAGAAGGATACAGGCTATAGAAATTCAAAATTAGAAAGGATTGTTGCTAGTCATGTTACCAAAAAGAATACATAATTTGAGCTTGTTCATATAGGGAGACTCTCGTTTAACTGAGCTGAAGAAGAGAGTGGAGAACCTTATAATCCATTAGGAAGTGATTGAATGAGCAAATGCACCAAGACATAACAGTGGAGAATAGTCTGAAACAATGAGCAGGAAAACTGAATTCTGGATTACAATGGGAAAATGTGGGAATAGCCAGAAAATAGTGGTCCCTGATCACTTAACTAAGGAGTTTCAAATTTATCCCAAGAAATGGCAAAGGTATTGAAAGTTTTTTGAGCAGGGAAGTAGTAAATAAAAATGTTCCTCTAAGAAAATATGACAGTGCAGGCAGAAATGAAGAGGACAGACTTCAGGCTTAAATAGTAAATAGCTATAATAATTAGGACTCGAGGTAATCATAAGTAGAATTGAGGTGGCCATCTAGAAATGGAGCAGAAAGAATATATTTGAGATACATTTCAAAGGAAGAATTGATAGATCTTCATGTCTAATTAATCAGAGGGATTAATATTTATACTGCCAAGAGTAATAAGTGAGGCTTTATTCATTGTTTTTGATAACTTGGAAGTGGTGAATTTTTTATTCCCTTGATTTTTATATTCTACCTCAGTTGCAACCAAAGTTGTGCGATGTGATATTCTCACATTTCATTATTTAAATTTAAAACCATCTCATATTTTGTTTAAACTGTGGTGAAAATCTGCAGGGCATAAATGAGATCAAGTCAGACCCAACTCAGCATATGGTGCTTTAATGGCTGGCACTGAAGGAGTTCTCTTTGCATAGCTGTTGAATTATCGCCACCATTAGCAGGTGTTGCAGTGAAATATGCACTATAATGTTGCCAGTAAAATTAAATGTGTTTTGTAGCATAATGGAAACTTTTGAAAGACCTATAGTTCTCTTTAAAAATGAAGCTTTTTAATATTGAGAGTTTACAAGTTCTTTCTTACAGTATTGTCTTCAAATATTGTTTTCCACTGCTGTATGTTGAAGGAATTCTCAGAAGCAGATCTTAAACACTTTATAATATGTAATTTCAAAATGTTTACAAAAATATTACTACATCTTTGTCAAATCTGAAGCTTGTGCCATATACACAAAGTATTTAAAAATATTTCATGATTGAATTTAAAATCATCTATAAATTGGAAAAACTAAAAAGTGATTCACTTTTATTTTGCAGTGATCGGCACGTGGGTAAAATTTATTCAAAATCCTCTTCCTTTCTGGACTATGTCAGAAAGTCTCTAAAGAAGCTTGGATTAGATGAGTCCAAGGTCAGTATATGATTGTTGTTTTCATAAAAAAACAAAACAAAACAGGAGAACTTCTATGGGGTAATGAATTGAGATGATACAAAATAATTTACCTTCTACTTTTCTTCCATTTGTGAAAAACATCTAATTATATTGAGACCATACCTCCATTACCTTTATTCCAAGTTCATCTTTCCTGTCAGTGTGGATGGTTTGCTGTCCTACATCTCTGGAGAGACTCCCCCTTAGGTTTATTGAGGTACCATGTATCAGTTCTCAAATCAAAACAGTTAAAAAACAAGATAACAGAACAAATCGGAATTATAAGTAAAGCAAGAGCAATAAGACAATAAACTGCATTTATTTAAAGACTGTATAACTAATTAAAATCAAAAATCTGAAAATTCAAAAGCCTTTATGAAAGGGAGAATCCTGAGAAGTGGTGACATCATAGAGGAGGCTCAAGCTAATAATTGAGAACCTAATGTTGAAGATAAAATGGTAAGCTAGTTGGCTAGTAGTAATAAATATTCTAACCCTGAGGAAAAAAATAAACTTTCAATTCAGAGTTATTGACTAAAGTATTAAGTTGAACTTGGACCACTCTGGTATTTTGGGTTTTTGTGTTTGTTGGTTTGGGTTTTTTGTTTGTTTGGGGGGGAGGGGCAGAGAGAGGGGGAGAGAATCTTAAGCAGGTCATGCCCAGAGTGGAGCCAGACGCAGGGCTCCTTCTCACGATCCTGAGATCATGACCTGAACCAAAATCAAGAGTTGGACACTTGATGAGCCACCCAAATGCCCCACTCTGGTATTTTGAATTGGTTATAAATTGAAATAAAGAATAAAATAGATGGTTAAAGGAATGAGATGGATTTCTTGAAAAAGTAATACAGGTATGATTACATTATATCAAAGCTAAAGGGTATTATTTATTGTACCATTTGTCACTTACTCCCCAGTTGTTTTATTATTTAAAGCAATTAGACTGTTATTAATCAGATTCCTCCTCTATGAAATGGCTATTCAAAAGCATTTCTGACTCATATGATTTGTAAAATACCAAGCACAATGTTTTTACATAGTAAATGCAATCAAAATAGTATGAGTTTTTATATATAGTTTTTATTATATATTATAGATATGTATTAGGATACTATTATATTAATGTTATTATAATTAATATTATTATACTTTATGTATAGTTTTTATTATTCTGATCTTTGTATATGTTCTATGTAATAACACAATTGATATGACTCTTGTCAATATTTTTATTTAGTCACCAAATGAAGATCCTTCTAGTCTTACATAAATGAATGAGAATAGACAACTTTTATCCTAGTTATTTTATTTCTGGGTTTTTTAAAAAATGTTTTTAATAAATCAGACTGGTTTTCCTTCCAATCAGTCTTATTTAGTGTACATCTTAATTCCGTATCTCAATTTTATATCTTGCAGTAATGTCAAGAACACAAACCTCAGCATTACTTTCACAGATGAAGAGCTAAGTTTTTACTTCAACTAAAAATATATTATCCTTTGCCAAAAACTAAACAGCAAAAAATCCAGAAAAAATGTTACTTATCCTTCCTGATAGCTTTCTCTTCCCAAGTTTGTCTTTAATAGTAACCGTACGGGCGCCTGGGTGGCTCAGTTGGTTAAGCGACTGCCTTCGGCTCAGGTCATGATCCTGGAGTCCCGGGATCGAGTCCCACATCGGGCTCCCTGCTCAGCAGGGGGTCTGCTTTTTCCTCTGACCCTCCTCCCTCTCGTGCTCTCTCTCATTCTCTCTCTCGCAAATTAAAAAAAAAAAAATAGTAACCGTAGTAAATGTTCCTTAATATGCTTATTATATGACTGATAAGAAGAGAAAGAGAGAGCGGGGTGTGGGCAGGGAGGGTCAGAGAGAGAGAATCTGGAGCAGACTCCCCACTGAGTATGGAATCTGATGCGGGGCTCAGTCACCCCATGCAGGGCGACCCTGAGATGAAACCAAGAGTCAGATGCTTAACCAACTGAGCCACCCAGGCACCCCTGACAGAAATATTAATAATAGCTAATAGTTACCAAGCACTTGCTGTGTGGTAGTTATTGTGCAAGAACATCACAACATTATCTCATTTACTCTTCACGGAAGCACTTATGGTAGATTCTATCATTATTCCCAATGTAATGATCTAGAAAGAGAGGTGTAGAAAAAGGCAAGTCATTTTCCCAGGGTCAAAGGGCTGGCAAGTAGTAGAGGTGGAGCTTGAGCACAGATTGAGCTAACATCAAAACCTCGACTGTTAGCCACCACTATACTGAGAACTGAAATGAGAAACAGAAGAAAAGACTAATGTAGATAAGTATCACCATGTAAAATCAGTCTTAAATTATTCTTTGTATTAGTTAATGAAGGCAGTAATAGTGCCCTGCTGATTTTCTCATAACACTGTTTAAGCTCATTAAGAACAAATATGTCAGACAAAATGGGTTAGAAGACAAAAAGGAACAAGAAACCCAAGCTGGAAGACTTTGGGGGAGGAAGGTACAGAACAACATAATAGCAATGTAGCAAATATTTAAAAGGATATACTGGTGAAAGGAAAGAAACAGATGAGTACATGGTTTGTGGGTGGGGGATTTATTTGAATTTTAAGCAAGAGGAATTGAGAAAGTTTTATCTGTCAGGTCAGAGTTGTTGGAAACCTAAACCAAAGTTATGTTTTCAATCCAATACAAATTCCTAATATTTTTCTCCCACATTGTGAAGTATCAATGCTCAAATTAAAGTTTTGACAAGCTCAGTAAAAAGAGATTTGTGTATGGTTCTAAATGAAATTAATTTTCACATGCAAGCACTAAAAAGGAGGCACTGAAAAATATCAAAACCATTTAAGTTTAAAATGTTAAATATACCACAATACTTGAAAGATCCTTGACTAAATTTATAATCATTTATTGATATATAGTGGAAAGTATGGTGAATGCTTTGATGTGCTTCTAATCTTTTAAAGCAGATCTCTTAATATTCAAAACTATGTAGTCATAAAGTGTCTAGAAAATCTCTTAATGTGCTCTGGATATATTTTTAGTTACAAGAAATCATGTTAAACATATGGAAGTAAACAGAAAACATTCCTAAACAAATTATCATTCCAAAGGAGACCAGAGCTCCATGTACTAGATATATAAGTGGCTTATGCGCAGCTTACAAGCTTAGTCCATAATTCCTATCGTCAGTTGTGAAAGACAGCATTGAACATTTTCTCTTAGAGCAGGATTTGGCAGCACTATTGACATTTGGATAAGTCTTTGTTGTGGGAGGCTGTCCTGTGCATTGAAGGATGTCTAGCAGCATCCCTGATCTCTACCCACTAAATGTCAGCAGTAGCACCCCACTGGTAGAAAAAAAATTATTAATTAAAAGAGAGAGAGAGTCTCCAGACATTGCCAAAAATTCCCTGGGGGGCAAAATCCCTACTCCCCACCCCCAGTTGAGGTCCACTGTCTTCAAACATTTGTCATCTCAGTGATGCAGTTTGCAGTCATCTAATATTTCCATTATAAACCCCATATTTTTTTTTAAATGCCACTTTACATGTTAACACCAAGAAACATGGAGAGAGGAAGTGGGGAAGAAGCAATGATTCTGTTCTTATATTTTGAAGACTTTTTATTCAAAACAGTCCCCTGCTGGATCTTTCATTTTTGTATAGCTCTAACCACTTACAGGCAATATTGTTTCAGCCCAGTATAAAATATAGGTCTATTTAAGGAGAGTGTTTAGATTCTGTGGTAAAGTTAAGCCTAACTCTATAACCACTGAAAATAATAAATTGTGGCAGAACATCAACTACCTTATATCAGCAGGTATACTGTTTATAATGAATGAATTTCTTAGAATGAAACAGTTGAGTAAAATTCTTGTAACATTCAGTTACTTCTTTGTAAAACATTTTCATAAGACTTGAAAAGTGTCTAAAATATTAACATCCTAATGATTAGCTTTACCTAAATGTAAAAAGAAAGATTAGGTATTTTCAAACTTTATCTTCTGTCCCAAACTTGGGTATCTCACCAATTTCAGAAAACCTCAGTTTTCATGATTTCTTCATGGTCCATAGCATTTTGCCTTCTTTTGTCAATTGGTAATTACTTTTCTGCTTTTCTGTCTCTTTCCCCTGGCTTATACTGCATGTATACAAACACACAATTGCAAACACGCACATATCCTTTGGATTTTAAAAGCATCAGAATTGATATTATTTGCTAGACAAAGAATGAGCTGGATTATTTGTTTATAAGAAGAGAGAAAGAAAAGCTTATTTTCTAGAACTTGTTTGTTATATAATGAATACTGAAATAATTGAAATTAATTTCACATAAAGTAAAATAAAGACAATAAAACTGATGATTTGATGAGGATGCTGTAGTGTTGAATGGGTAGAGTTGAAAACTACTAACCTAAAACCTTAATGGAAGTAAGTAAAAGATAATTTATTTTTTTAATGGATAAGTTATTTAATCAGGTTCTTTGTGAGAAATTTAGAACACCAATTTGTGAGGATAAACTCCATTTGTGAGAGAAAACACAGTGTGTAGATAGATAGCCCTGAAGCTGAGGAACAGCTTTGATTTTTGGCAGAATTTGCAAGTCCACAGCTTTCTAATCAGCCTTGCACTGCTGTGTGATCTCATATTTCTCCTTCTCTATGTTGAAGATCTCACCTTTCTGATATGGGTTTACACAGCTTCTTCTTGAAGTAAGTATCAATGAGATGTTTTGGGATTTTCACACTGTTGAGATCAATTTTGGTGGAGGTGGCAATGACAAATTTCTGGTGTGTTCTACACAGAGGAACTCAACTGAGGGCCAGAGGTCCAGTCACAAGTAGCAAGCCACTGCTCAGTTGCTTCAGGGAAACCACCCTCTTGCCTCTGTGGTACCCGGTGAGGATGATCAGAATGGTCCCAGGAGTGATACTTGCTCACAGTTTTCTCACATGCTGCCTGAAAGGTTTTTTACTGTGCCTCAGCACACAGTGCATCTTTCAAGGTGCATCTTCAGTTGGATAATACCTAGGCATTTTATGAAGTTTAACCACTTGGATACCACCATTCTTGTCACCACCAACTGGTTTAGTGACAGTAGCAAGAACCTTCTCTTTTTCTTCTCAGCCCAGAGTTTAGCTGCTGAATACTTCCTTTTGTATATGGTCTTTCTGGAATACATAACCGATCAGGAATATCTGCCAATTCCTCTGACTAGGACAGGATTTCTCCTTCTTTGGTGTTATAGCCTTGAGGTTACCCTTCTTAACCTTGCCACCAGGATCAGCTTTGGTTTCAGGTTTCTTCTCAGCCTTTTTACCCACCATCTTGCAAGATAGGTAAGAGTAGTAAAGGAGAAATGAAGGGGAGGAAATCGGAGGGGGCACGAACCATGAGAGACTGTGGACTCCAAGAAACAAACTGAGGGTTTTAGAGGGGAGGGGTGGTGGGGGGATAGGTTAGCCTGGTGATGGGTTTTAAGGAGGGCATGTACTGCATGGAGCACTGGGTGTTATACGAAAATAGTGAATCATGGATCACTACATCAGAAACTAATGATGTATTGTATGGTGACTAACATAACATAATAAAATTGAATTTAAAAAAAGCAGTAAAGGATAATTTAGAAAAATATTCTTAGATATGTTTCCAAAATGGAACAGCAAAAGGAAAACTTTTGAGACCAAAATGATTTAGTTATTCATCAACAAACACTTATATTGAAAAATCTTCCATGTGTTAAGAACAGTATAAACTCTGGGGCTACAAAGATAATTAAGATATAACCCGTTTAGAAAGAAAACAAGTAATTATAATATAGCATGAACCTACAACAATAGACACATATATAAAATAGGATGGAAGCATAGAGAAAGGAGCAACTCACTTTGCCTGTGAAGATTTCACAAAGGATATGTCATGCCTTAGTTTGGTCTTGAAGGAATGTGTAGGAGTTCATCAAGCAGACAAGGTGGGCAAGTAGGGAGCAAGGAATTAATTGCCAGTGCTGGGGTGGGGTTGCTTGTGCAAAAACACACAGATATGAGAAACATGATTCTGAACTAAACACTGCTGGAGTACAAAGCCAGCAGGAAAAGCAGCAGTGAGAGATGAGGCTAAAGAAGTGGGCACATGTGGAGAGGCCAAGTAAACTGATCTTTGGATGTTAAATCAGAGATTTATCAGAGCTAAGAATAATCACCAGGTGGTTTAAATACAGGTGAGAGGGCAGGAATTATTCCACGGGAAAGCCAACAAGGGTAGAGAGCTCATGACCTCTTCCATGTGGTAATATATCCATAAGTGATATAGATTGAATTCCTTTAACATTTGCATTATACCCATAAGTAAATTCTGGCTGCTTTTTGCAACCACCATGGTAATAATTGATTCACAGGAGAATCATCAAGGGATTAAAACCATTGGGTAAAACATTTGTGGGGGAACAGGATATTTACACAGACTCACAGTACCTCCCATAGATTGTTAATTCATTTCAAAAAGTAAATCAGCCTTCAAAGTTAGCATCACCAGTAATGAACAAACTGACATCATCTGCCTCATAATGCAATGCTTTGAAGAAGATATAGCATCACGTATGTAATATTCCTGCCCAAAATGCGTAACTTGAATCTACTCATGAGAAAACATCCAGGTAACTGGCCTTTTCAAAATGTGTCAGTGTCAGATAATGAAGGGAACCATCAACCATCAAGGAAAAGGCAACCTACAAGTGGGAGAAGATATTCACAAATGATGTATCTAATAAGGGGTTAACATCCAAAATATATAAAGAACTCATAAACGCAATATCAAAAAAAACCTAGCTGATTAAAAAATGGGCAGAGGACCTGAATAGATATTTTTTTAGAGAAAACATACAGATGGTCAGCAAACATGAAATGATGCTCAACATCGCTAACCATCACTAATGCAAATTAAAACCACAACGAGATATCACCTCATACCTGTTAGAGTGGCTGTTATCAAAAAGACAAGAAATAAAGAGTGTTGGCTAGGATGTGGAGAAAGGGAAGCCTTGTGCACTGTTGGTAGGAATGCAAACTGGTGCAGTTACTATGGAAAACAATATGAGGTCCCTCAAAAAGTTAAAAATATGGGTGCCTGGGTGGCTAGGTTGGTTGTGTCTGACTCTTGGTTTTGACTCAGGTCATGATCTCATGGGTTGTGAGATCAAGCCCCAAGTTGGGCTCCGTGCTCAGTGGGGAGTCTGGTTGAAGATTCTCTCCTTCTGCCCCTCCCCCCACTCACACACAAGCACTCTCTCTCTCTCTAAAATAAATAAGTCTTAAAAAAAATTAAACATAGAACTACCATACAATCTAGCAATTCCACTTTTAGGTATTTATCTGGGAAAAAAAGGAAAATGAAAACACTAATTCAAAAAGACCTATGCACCCCTGTGTTCATCACAGCATTATTTATAGTAGCCAAGATGTAGAAGCACCTAAATGTTCATAAATAGATGAATGGAGAAAGAAGATACGGTATATATACACAATGGAATATTACTCAACCATTAAAGAGCATGAAATCTTGCCATTTGCAACATGCATGGACCTAGAGGGTATTATGAATTTAAGTGAAATAAGTGAAATAACTTTTAAGTGAAATAAGTCAGAGAAAGATAACACCATATGATTTCACTTATATGTGGAATCTAAAAAAAAAAAATGAGCAAACAAAACAGAAACAAGACTCATAGATACAGAGAACAAATTGGTGGTTGCCAGAGGGAAAGGGAGCGGGAGGATGCAGAGAATAGTTGAAGGGAATTAGGTGGTACAATTTTTCAGTTATAAAATATATAAACACAGGGATGTAATGTATAGCATAGGGAATATGGTCAATAATATAACAACTTCTTATGGTGATAGATGGTAACTAGACTTATTGTGGTGACCATTTTGTAATGTGTATAAATGTTAAATTACTGTGTTGTATACCTGAAACTAATAGCATATTGTATGTCAGTTCTTCAATTTAAAAAAATATATCAATTTCATGAAAGACAAAGAAGAGTTGAACTGTTCCAGATTAATGTGATTAGAGATACTAATGCCCCATTCCAGATTGGATGCTTAAAGAAGGTGGGGGGGGGCACCTGGGTGGCTTAGTCGGTTAAGCATCTCCCTTTGGCTCAGGTCATGATCCGAGGGTCTTGGGACCGAGTCCTGCATCAGGCTCCCTGCTCTTTGGGGAGCCTGCTTCTCTCTCTGCCCCTCCCCCACCACACTTGTTCTCGCTCTCTCTCTCTCAAAAATAAAAATACTCTTAAAAATTAAATGTCTTTTTAAAAAGGGTGGGGGGCTATAAAAGGCATTGTTAGGACAAATGGTAAAATTTCGATATAGACTATATAATAGATAACAATATTTGATCAATGTTAAATTACTAAACTTGATTATTGCAGTTATGTAAGAGCATATCTTGTTCCTAGGATCTATTTGCTGAAGGATTTAGGGATGAGTTATGTAAGAGCATATCTTGTTCCTAGGATCTACTTGTTGAAGCATTTAGGGATGAAGAGTCATGACATTTGTAATTACTTTCAAATGGATCAGCAATAATAACAATAATAAAGATGGATGGATGGTTAAAATGAATGTAGCAAAATAGTAATGATAGGTGAATCTAAGTAGTGCGTATATAAATGTTCATTGCACTTTCTGAAGCTTTAATTTTTTTAAAAAAAATTTGGAAACCTGAAACCACCAAACCCAAAGGAAGTGAACCTCACACAAAGTAAAAGCAACAAAAGTTTTTGGAGAATTAAAAATACAGCCTGCATTAAAAAAAAAAAAAAAATACAGCCTGCATTAATATTGAGAAGGGTGGGAGCCAATTAGAGAAGATAAACCTCTTCTGGTAAGCGACAGAAATTGTTTCAGGTCTTTCTAGAGGCCTTTACTAGACGTTCTCCTCAGAGATACTGTGGCCCAGCCTAAGCCTGCCTATCAGTCTGATACAATAAGTGTACCTTTGTGCTGCCATAAACCTTGACACCCTGCTGACTTTGATTCACCTGCCAAAGCTGCTGGCTACCAACTGTCAAAAGCCACATTTAGATTCCCTATCTACTAATCAAACATCCTTTTGCTTTATATAAAATATTAATCATTGTCCACATTTTGTAATTATAATTCTACATTTTAGGAAAATAGTACAGCAAGCATGTAGAACATTAGTAGAGTTTATATTCAAACCATTTTTTCGTTTTCTTTTAAACATTTTATTTATGGGGTGCCTGGGTGTTTCAGTCGTTGAGCGTCTGCCTTTGGCTTAGGTCATGATCCCAGGGTCCTGGGATTGAGCCCCAAGTCGGGCTCCCTGCTCAGTGGGGAGCCTGCTTCTCCCTCTCCCACTCCCCCTGCTTGTGTTCCCTCTCTCGCTGTCTCTCTCTCTCTGTCAAATAAATAAATAAAATCTTTAAAAAAATAAATAAAGATTTTATTTATTTGAGAAAGAGTGAGGGTGAGCACGAGCAGGGGGGCGGGGCAGAGGGAGAGGTGAGAAGCAGACTCCCTGCTGAGCAGAGAGCCTGATGCAGGGCTCAATCCCAGGACCCTGGGATTGTGACCTAAGCTGAAGACAGAAGCCTAACCCACTGAGCCACCTAGGTGCTCCTCAGACCATCTTTTCTAATGCTTCTTTATAAAAAGGTGCTCCACATTAGAATTTATACCTTAATGAACTTGATTTTTTTCCTATTGGAAAATAGCAGTGTAGGATCCCATTTTAATAATGCTTTTTTTAAGTGTCATAGCAGACCATCTCTTTACTGTTGGTTTATAGATTGTAATAGTCAAAAACACCATGGATGTAAAACTTCTTGTATAATGATTTTGTGTGCCAAGTTCTTCCAGTTCAGGAAGGAAGGAAGGAAGCAAGGAAGAAAAAAGTTCAGAACAAAATTAATTGGAAGGTTATCCTGAACTTTCAGTGAACCTTGGGAGGAAAAAAAAAATCACAGGACAGTGATTTGGAGATCACTTTTCTGGGAACTATGTAGTAAATTATTCCCCTTTCCAGAAACTCAGTAGTTCTGATCTCCCCTACCAGGATCTGAGAGCTCTGAAGAGTTTATTTTATTGCAATAATGTAATTTGTATATTTTGTATCTAGCAGAACAGGTTGATGTATGTGACAAGACTCTATGATTTTAACTGAGTACTTTGTTCAAGTGCTTGAGCAGCTCTTTAGGAAACTTTTGGTCCTATGTATAGGCACATGTGCAGTTCCTTTTATGCAGTCAAGTAAGTACTAAAGAGTTACGGGAGCTTTAAAGAGAGTCCTGTTTGGAAATCAGAAAGTGCATGAGCTTTTTCCAAGTGCAAATCCAGACATGTTATGGGACCTCAGAAGTCTAACCAGGGCAGCAGTCGGATTTGTCCAGAACACTGCTCAAATCCTTGCCTTTGCTTCTGGTACCCTGATTTCATCACTGTCTTCCAACACAGCTTCATCTTCAGGCTTTAAATTTCTAGTTTTCCCCTTTGTTCAGTATTGAGTGCTTTTTTCCCCCCCTCTCATGAGCTAGAGATCCAGTATGTTTTTAGATTCTCAGCAGAGTTCTGATTCTTAATGATAAAACCCTAATCCTTACCTATTATGCCTTCTAATTTATCTCAGTTAAGCCTCATTACTTCAGAATGTGGCCTCGAATCCCCCAACAGCTGCAGTTGAATTACCTATAGTATCTCAGGAATGTCCCATGATTTCTTGGTCGTACCTCAGTAACAGTAAAGAACTCTGTACTAAACCCCACTCCCTACTTTTAATGGACATACTAGCCATCCACATTCTAGATACCCAAGCCCTATCTATCTTTTTTCTTAACTTTTTTATTTGAGTAAAGTTGACACACAGTGTTCTATTACTCTCAGGTATACAGTGTAGCAATTCCATTTCTTTATACGGTTATGCTGTGCTCGCAAGTGTAGCTACCATCTGTCACTGTACAGCACTATTACAATACCATTGACTACATCCTGTATGCTGTTCCTTTTATTCCAGTGACTTCTTCATGCCATAACTGGAAACCTGTATCTCCCACTCCCCTTTACCCATTTTGCCCATCCCCCCTCCAGTCTAGAAACCATCAGTTTGTTCTCTGTATTTTATAGGTCTGATTCTGCTTTTTGTTTGTTTATTCATTTGTGTTTTTTTAGATTGCACATATGAGTAAAATCACATGGTATTTTTCTTTCTCAGTCTGACTTATTTCACTTAGTATGATACCCTCTGGATCTATCTATGTTGTCATAAATCTCTATGTCAAATCACATCATTAAAGAACTATATTCCACTATTTACAACCCCATGCCTATAGTAATTCATCCCTGTAGGGATGCATTATCAGAGTTATGATTAAATTGTTTGCTTTTATTACGGTTTTAAGAAGGAAGATACGTGGTCATTTGATTGCAAGAAATAAAGATTTACTCAGGTTTTCTAATTAATTTGTGGGAGGCTAGTCCAGGAATACATATACTTATAAGAAAGACTGAGATCTCTTGGCTTCACAAAAACCAAGAAAGTGATGTACAGTGTAGTCTCCTCAGAATGTATTTTGTTAATGAGAGCTCTGAACCAGCAGCTATTTCACTCTTTGTTCTAGATACTTTTTCTCTCCAGATTCTTGCTTATCGATGAGTTGTTTATTCATGACTCTGCTTCCCATCTGCAGCAAACTTTGTATATCGCTTTTATCACTTCCCCTCTCTGCACAGCACCGCCCCCCCGACCCAGAAAAAGAGGATCTAGTTGATTCATTTGATCGCTTTCACAGCTATTTGGATAGAATTTTTGTAAACAAATACCCTAAATCAAATAAGGTGAGAGAGGTAGAAAAGGGGAAACTACCTGCAGGAGGATTTTTACATAAGTTGCAGCCTAGGGTTCTTTCCCCAAGCAGTGATTGGGCAGAAACACAATAAAATAGGGCTTAGGTTTTAGAGACATTCAGAGTCTTAATGTATTTGGTATGAGGATATTTTTGGACATTCAGTAAAGACAATATTTCAAAGCTTTTTCATATCTAGGTTCTGTTATATAACAATCTACGTAATAATTCAATTTTTCATGATAGGACAATCTCCTCCAAAGAACACTCAACTTATTTGTTTTTTTGCCTTAGCTATCAGGAGGCGCGAATGTACATTTATGCTTGATTCCAGCAGCTGTCCTTAGCTAGGGGACTAGGTATCATGTTTTTCTCCTTTGAATTGTACACCTTTGAGAGTTTATCCTTTCTTTAATGGCCCTACTATTGATATGTTTTTATTCATCATATTATAAACCACCTCAAATTATCCTTGAAAATGAGCATACTGTTAATAATAAAGTGTCCTGTAACTTATGATGTATAGATTTGTAGCAATTACATTTGGGAAAAGAACAAAACAAGAGTTAACAATTATACTTTTAAATTGAGATCAAAAGCAATATTATATGTAAAAACCACACCTAATAACATTGTCAATATTATATGTAAAAACCACACGTAATAACATTTTAATGAAAAGTACACAAGAACCAGTGAATCAAAGCTGGACACTGTAGACTGATACACTGTTGTTAGCTAAAGTCCATATTTTATTCAGAATTCCTTAGTTTTTACATAATGTCTTTTTAGTTCCACAATCCTATCCAGGATATCACACTGCATTTAGTCCTATTGGTTGTGATGGTTTCTCAGACTTACCTTATTTTTGATGACCTTGAGAGTTTTGAGGAGTACTGGTCAGACATTTTGTAGAATATTCCTTCACTTGGATTTGCAGATGTTTTCCTCATAATTGGACTGGGGCTAAGGGTTTTTGAGAGGAAGACCACAGAAATAGAGTGCCATGTTCCTGACGTATCAAGGGTATCTATTTTTTTTTCCAAAGCTTTTATTTATTTATTTGTCAGAGAGAGAGATGACAAGCAGGGGGCTCCGGCAGTCAGGGGGAGAAGCGGGCTCCCCGCTAAGCAAGGAGCCTGATGGGGGACTCGATCCCAGGACCCCGGGATTATGACCTGAGCCGAAGGCAGACACTTAACCAACTGAGCCACCCAGGCATCCCTCAAGGGTATCTATTAATATAACTTATCATCATTGATGTTGACAGTGATTACCTGGCTGAGATAGTATGGACTTTAGCTAACAACAGTCTATCAGTCTACAGTGTACAGCTTTGGTTCGCTTAAACAACAGACTTCCATTATTCTTTAGAATCACAAAAAACTAACAAATAGAAACCAAAACACAAACTCCTTCTTTGACAAAATCAGAAAGCATGTTGAATCTCAAATCATGTGTATTATGAAGCACAATGAAGGTAAAGAGGAATGCAGAAAGATACCAAGAGAAAATTTCCAGGGTTACAGATCCCCGGCAAAACCAACAGAACACAGTTCTCTAAAGTGGAATATGCTGAGGAGCCAAATCAACCATTCCTAGTTTGGAACAAATGCAATTGGTGACCAGGGTAGTGCTTCCCAATTTGGCATAAAAAAGAAACAAAGACTATTGGAAAACCCATGGAATCACATTGAAAAACAATGTTTATGGGAAGCAATGTGCTGGTGGAGCAGGATTAAAAAAAGATTATGAGTTCTGAGTTGTCCTGTAACTGCTGATCTCAGGTGGCAGGAGAGAAGTAAAGACTAAATAAAGACTATAATTCAAGCACACACACAATTTTGTAAGATGCGAATTTTTGCTGGCTTGAAGTTCAGGCCTGGATCCAGTCTAATATACGTTACTGCAAAAATTTGGTTCAGGAGGTACTCATTTGATTGAAAGATGGGCAAAATTTTAAAGAGGGTTGGGGAAGGAGGTGTAATCTGCTTGGATTCTATACCAAGGGAGAAATCTTTCCTGGAAGCCTGCACTAGAAATGAATGAGACAAAAACCTCACTTTTCACTGATAACTTTTTGTACTTTCTAAGTTCAAAAGAAATTTAGTGCAGTAAGAAAAAGAATAAGGGCTTTGAAAAAAATAATAAAGTAATTTAGGCATTTGCAAAAAAATCTGAATACAAATCCTTTCAGATTTTTTACTCCTTTTTATCCAGTCTTTCATTTGCTTTCACCGTATGTAATTAGCAGTTTCTTCTGATGGCTTTCCTTTGTCAAGCCTTTCACAAAAGCATCCAATTTATAGAAAAAACTTCTTCTTTTGCATTAATATTTTATTAGTTATGTAATATTTACTTATATCAAGTTTAGAAACGAATACAATCGACTCAGTAAACATAAAGTTCTGCTGGTGTGAACAGAAGCATATGTGTTGTAAAAAGCAGCCTGCAAACCACAAGTGTTCAGTGTACTATAGGCATCCTATGTTTTTGAAAAAAATAAGAAAGTAATGCTTGTTGATGGATTTGTTAAGTGGATGTTAGAGGAAATTACCTTAAATATGAACATATGTCCTTATTGTGTTCTTGTTGCCTTTGAAAATTATTCTCTAGGACATATAGATACATCATTTTAAATCTTAATTTTACTCAAAAAAAAATGTTTATTGAGCTCCTATGTACTACACGCATAGAAACAAGTGAAAGTAAATATTTCATCTACTGGCTGAAATTAAACAATATCAGTAGGATGTTACTGCTGGTTTTATTTATGATACGCTAAATAAACTAGGTACAGAAGATATTAACGAAAGAACTTATATTGACTTGTTTCATGCATATCCTTAGAGTTCTTTAGACACTGAAGTTTGTTTTAAATTGTTACGTTGATTTTACTTTAAGGTATATTTGGTAAAGAAAAACTTTTTTTTAACTGTTGTTAAATTTCTTGTTGTTGTTTTATCTTGAAGCTGCCAGAAAAAGTTATAATGGACTACTACGAGAAGTATAAGCCTAGAATGAATGAGCTGGAAGCTTTTAATATGGTAAATCTCAGAATTAAACCTATTAAATTGGATATGTTGCTAGACTTAAATAGGGTTCTATTAACTTTTATTATGGGACCAACCAATCTATGTTGTTTTTCTCTTACTGCAGAAAAACCCTTTTGGATCATTTCCTATTTCAGAACTATATTAGGTGTCAGTAATGTAATAAAGAAAACACATGGTAGATTTCTCTTAAAGTGTATCATAAATGCACAGAAAGAAATTTCAGAGTTCTTTGAACACATATTGGTCTCAATGCAGTTATTTCACAAGCATTCCTTTTAATGAATTTTACTCTTAGTACCTTTGAAAGCTCTCTATCACATATGTATGACTGCCTTTGGATTCTACCTCAAAGTCATTCAAAGGACATTCTTTTCCTGTTATCATTAAAGAAAAACTTTTGATCTCTGCAGTATTCATTTTCTGAAGATGTACAATTGGTACTGAAGATTTGGCCTTACATAAATTTCTGTAGATACATTTTCTTAAACATAAGTGTTAAGCTAGTCTTTTTTTTTTTTTTTAAAGTTCTACCATCCTATCATTCTTTCTTTTAGTTGAAAGTTGTTCTGGCTCCTTGTATAGAGACATTGATTCTTCTAGATCGACTTTGCTACCTGAAAGAACAGGTAAATCATGATATTTTAAAATACATAATATCTTCATTAAATCCAGTAAATGGATCCACTTATATCTAGGATAACTTTCTTTTACATAAAACTAGTCAGATAATTTTTCTCATTATATTTTCCAAGTTTAAATATTCATTCTATCTCTTTTTAAACATAAACATATGTACAACAGATGTTTTCAGCAAGGTGCTATAATAAAAGTTTATATTCTTTAATTGTATGGTAATTACTATACAGTAGGCAGTAAACACAAGCATCGTATATGACATATTATATAGCCAAAATTAATAAAGACCAGATATAAAAGATAGTATGTATATTTTCATTTTATAAGAATTTACCTTTTAAATCACTTTGGGATTTTGGACATATGCAGTCTGCAGTATAAAAACTTCTTTCTGATCAGTGCAAATTACTTTTGTTCTTTTCATAGTCATGTTTGTTTTACCTATGTTGAATGCCCCCAAAAATTGTTTTCTTGGTTATCTTTAGGGAAAATGTTTTTTTGCAGATTCTACTCTGAGCTGTGATCAAAATAGTTATGTGAACTATTTAAATTAAACCCATACATGGATTCAGCCTTAAGTTTCCATCATAAGTGCTTTATTTTAAGAATTTTGTTTTATCATAGTGGGTAGTTTTAGTTCTTCTTTTCAACAGGCTATTTGGAACAAATGGATTTTAATAAATGTTTGCTTTTGTTCTAATTTGTACTTTTATGGAAAAAGGCAATTTTTAAATATTTGGATTTGTGTACTTTCTTAAGCTACCAACTAACTCAGAATCACTGGAAATCTTAGGTTTCCAAATTTATAGGTGACAGAATTAAGCCTGTTTTACTAGGTACTCACTATTTCCCTTTTCAAAACAATTTCCATTGACCTAAATAAAATAAGTAAATGCTAAAAAAATAAATAAATAAAATAAGTAAATAGTATGCATGAAGATTAATAGATTGGTTATGAAGTGATAGAAATCATATTAATTTGTTAATACTTTAAATATTGTTTAAATAATATTTTAAATAGTATAAATAATATTATAAGAGTAACATTTACATTAGAGAATTTTAAATGAATATAAAAAAATAAAAACAATAATTCCATCTATCAGCATTAATTTAAATTTTTGGTATGTTTTTCAGTGCCTTTCTCTAATATATATATGCCACACATATATGTATGAGCATATTATGCCTACTTTAATTAAAATTGGAATCAAATTATAAGTACAGTTTTGCATATAATTTGTTTCATTCTATTTAGAATTTTCCCATCTCATTAAATATACTACAGAAGCTGAATAATGTTTCATTGTATAATAATTTGTTTCAGTAATACCCAATTGTTTTTGACCACTTCGTTTTTCACAATTGCAACAAAGAGTAACCTTGTAGTTCACTATCTATGTACATCTGTATTTCCCACAGCATAATTTTCTTTTACATAGTTTGTTTTTATGTTGTTTTTATATTACAGTATATAGTTTGATTCATCTTTCATTCTTATCTTCAACAAATTGCTATGTGTTTAAATCACTTATCAATTTGCAGGAAGATATTGCATGGGCTACACTTGTGAAGTTGTTTGATCCTGTGAAATCTCCCAGATGTTACGCTATTATTGCCCTGAAGAAGCAGCAATGATTTCAGTTGAAGCAAGGTATTAGATGTATCTGTTTATGGAACGGATTGCTAATTTTGCTCTTCTAAACATGTGTGTTGTATTATGTAAATATTTGAAAAACATTGCTCTATATTTTAAATAAACAATAAAATACTAGCTAACAACAGAATACCATAATCCATTTTTCCGTTGTCAAAGCATACATTAATAAAATAAGAACTCATGAAAATATTAAAAAAGGATTGACCTACGTTCCTGAGTTAGTGTATCAATAGGACATTGTAATCTGACATTTGTTTTCTGTTCTATATTTGAGACCCTTGATATTTGCTACATACCACATTTTGACTTTTACTGACTTAGAAACTTTTATTAACAGAGGGATGGTAGAGGTGTATATATAGTAAAATTAGTTGGTACAGAAGATCATTTGCATTTTCCTCCAGATTTTGGAAGGATTTTCCATGTTATCCAGAGGGGAAAATCCACATTCAAAGGAAAGAAACACCCAGGAACCAGGCAGACATAAAAAGTGCTTAATATGTGTTTTAATCTAAGTTACATGAGGAAATATTCTGTGCCCTTAAAGGAATTTACATCTTGTGAGATAATGACTTTCAGGATTCTTGAAGCTATTTATCTTACTAAAATAAAGGGATGGGTTGCACTTAATGGAATTACGTTGTGCTCTGTAGAAAGCGAATCAGAGAAAAGCAGGAGTAAAGGAAAGAAGGCCAGCACTGTGCCCGGTGTGGTGCAGCTTCTTTTCATCTGCAGAAATCTTGAGGTTCTAATATACACAGAAGAGATGGACAGTTGGGGAAAAGCTTCCTTGATGCTCAGCAAAAGACTATGTAAAATTCTCCCAGCAGAAGAAGTAACTACTCTCGTAAATTTTAGAGTCTATCCACAGGTGGAAAGAATAACTTTTGCTTTGGGTTGTGATATTAAGTTTGCAGCCGTTTTATATGTGAATGATCAGGTACTTTGTGTAGCTAGTACAATACTGGGGAAATTAGCCATTTTTTAAGCTTATTATGGAAAATTTCAAATGTGTTCAGAATTGAAGAGTCTAATGAATCCCCGGGTACTCATCACAAACTTCAGTAATTATCAACTTTTTACCAATCTTGTTTCATCTGTACACTTACGAGCATGCACACACTATTTGCCACCCCACTCCCAGATACGTAAAATTTTGAACTTTTTCCCTGATGACTAAATATATAACATTATTTTCTCCTTATAATAAAGAAAAAAAACTTCATATGTGTAAAGCTCTGTTTAGTATAGAGAAGTGAATTCCAACTGTTTCAATACCAAGGAAACTTTATAGTAACTTCCTTGTGTCTTAAAACATTGTCAGAAAGTACATTTACCAATTAATGCTTTCCATTTTTATTAGAGACATTTGTGTGACTCAAGTTAATCCACAAGAGAGAACCTGTATGATCACACTGAGATGATAATATTTCAGCAAATAAAGCAAAGAAATATCCTATTTTGGTAGGGCTATAGCTTTATAAGTATCAATCCCCATTTCAATGTTTGTAGACTCTTCGTCTCATAAAAACTGCTCTTGGAGAACTCAATTCAGTTTACAGTTGAGCTAAGGAGTGTGGGGTATTGGCAGAAGCATAAGTTATGACAATTACATTCTAACTGGGCAAAAGCAAGACTCTTAATATCTGAGAGCCTCATTTGTAAAGTGGGGTTTCATTTAATTTTCATTTTAGAAACATTTATTGAATGATTGTCATGTGTCAGGTTATGCTAGGCGCTGACAGCATGGAGACAAACAGGGTATGTCCCTGTTCTGAAAGAGCTCACAGTCTAGTGGGGAAGACAACAAAAGTGCTGTAATCAGTACTGTAATTATTGTATGGGGCTGAGAGGGTCAGAACATAGGATCCTTTGTAGTATCTTCAAATAGGTAGACTTCGGGGGTAGATAGACTCAGTAATATTAGTAGCATAGCTTAGATTCACATGAGTTAAATTGTTGTGTGTCCTTGTGTAAGTCACTTTAGTATTCAGTATGCCTCAATTTCTCATCTGTAAAAAGAACATAAGAACAGAATTTACTTACAAGGTTGTTATGAGGATTAAAGGAATAAATATGTTATTGAACTCCCCCAAAATATCTCCAGGCAATCTGTTAATAAAGCAAAACTAAGTTTATTAGAAGTCTCTGTAGTAATAGAGAATTCTGCCTCGACAGTCTCTGAAGGTGAAGTCAGGAGAGGATATTTATAGGATTGTGAAGTCTGGGCTCAAGTGGTTTAAAAAGGTGGCTCTTTTCAGGTGGGGACCAGATTGCAATTTGGAAAAGTTCATGACAATAGTTTTATGATTAGTGTCTATAGCAAGGGAAGGGTCTTGAAGCAAGTCTTGATAAGTAAACTGTTACTTGATAAGTGAGCTCTTTGCCAAGGTGAGCAGATTGTCTGAGATAAATTAACATACGAGTTTCCTGAAACAATGAAGTTATTTATTGGTTTACAGTCTTATCTTTCCTGGGCAGTTTTTCTTTAACAAACAAATAAATCATGTTGACACAGGTGGTCTCAGTTCTTAGACCCCATAGCTCTGTCATATTAATGCAGATGGTTACAGTTCTCAATGTAAAGCAATTAATTCTTGGCACACAATACATATATAAAGCAAATAGTATAGGATAGTAGACTTACATCCAGATATGTCAGTAATTCCATTAAATATAAATTGAATGCTTCAATTATAAAACAAAGATTGACTTACTGGAAAAATAGAGCCCAATAACATGTTAGTTAGAAGAAACACAACTAAAACAAGGGTACAAAAAGTTCAAAATTAATAGAAAAGAAAAGGCATATTTGCAAATATTCATCAAAAGGAAAATGTATGAATATCAAAGTAGATATTAGTTAATATCAGGCAAAAAATATTCTTGAAGATAAAGAGAAACCCTTCATAATGAAAAAGTTTCAATTTGCCAGGAAAATATAATAATTATAAGTTGGTATTTAGTTAATAACATAATCTCAATATATAAAACAAAAATTAGCTATAAAAGAAATCTACAATCATGCTGGGAATATTTTCATGCTCCCATCAGTCTTATGGGAAAAGCAAACAAAATCATAAAGATACAAGATTTGACCAATGAAAAAAGTAAAATTGACCTAATGGACAAATACAATAAACTGTCCCCAACCACTACATAATTTTTTCAAGTACATGTGGAATTTTTTTAAAAAATGACCGTGTGCTGGGCTTTGAGGTAAATTTTAATAAATTACAAAAAAATTGAAATTATAGTTTCTGACCCATAATGCATTTAAGTTAAAAAAATTGTTTTAAATCTAAGTAGAAAATTCCCATATACTTTAAACTTAAGAATTATACATGTAAACAACTTTTGAGCAAAGAAGAAATCAGAGTGGAAATCAGAAAATATTTTGAGTAATAATGAAAATAATTGAATTATAATGATAACACTGCACATCAAAACTTGTGGGATGAGCTAAACCATGACATAAGAAAACATTAGCTTTGAACACATATTAGAAAAGGAAGAGACTAAAAATCAAGAGACTAATAGTTAGTGAAAGAAATACACAGAGATGATTAACACCTTCAAAAGTTGGTTCTTAGATAACTAATAAAATTCACACAACTCTGGCAAGACTAATCATTAAAAAGATAAACATACAAATAATCAGTATCAGGAGTATAAAAGGGAACATGCCAATAAATTTGCCAATGCATTTATGACAATAAATGTATGAAATGGAAAAATTTTTCAAAGAAACACAGTATGCCGAAACAGCCTCAAGAAGGAAAATAAAATATGAATATTCATACAACTATTAAATTGAATCTGCAATTAATCTTTTATTAATTTCCTACATCTCAGTAAAAGTACTTTGTAGATGTGGCACAAAATTCAATCAACCACTGTCTGTTTGCAATAGTATGACTAAGAGTATTCTAGACACTATAGCTTGGGGAGAAAGATTCATAGAATCTCTTTAGTAGTTTATAATCTGTCCATTGAAACAGATATAAGAGGCATATGGAAGAGATAAGATTTAGATAATGACATTTGGGAAGAAAAAAAAAAAGTGTGTACATAAATACACAGTCCTTTACTGTGAACTACCTTTGTCCTAGACTGTTCACTTCTGTTCCATTCTCCTCTTTAATTATAGGTTCCTTTAGGGTGTTTTTAAATATGGTTAGTAGAATGGCTTATTCTCAGGAAGGAGGACTGTTTAAGAAATAATCTACTATATGAAATATGTGCTCTGCTAACCTGTGACCAAAGGAACTGAAAGTCTCCAAACCTCCCCAGATGGTTTGTACTTGGCCAGTGATGCTACTGGCTGCATGTATGGGGATTTATTAGTTGATGTATTTATCTCAATGGATTGCCTCATTAAGTTTGCAGATGTTCTGTCAATGGAAGACCTTTAAAAAAAATTATACTGTTTTTATTAGAGTTTTCCAATGCACAATCCAGAATAAGAGAGTTAACACATTTCAGCACAGAACAAAGTAGCATGTATTTAAATCTCATGGGAGGAAAAGCCTTTAACTTGTACTTAGACAGTTAAGACTGAACATGTTGAATTTGAGAAAAAAAGGTAAAGTATACAAATTCCAACCTAAAAGTCACCATTTGGTCAACATGGGATTCGGTGTGCATCAGCTAATCATGTTGAACTAAGTGCACATATATTCTGAGTTAGCTCCCCTCTCAGGAAAGAATCCAGTGTTCTAATACTGCTACAGCTCTTTAAGCAAAAGGTGCAATGATGGTTTTCCATCAAGCAAAGTGTACTCAAATAATGTGTTTCAGGGGAAAGATAAAACAATTCCAGATACCATTTGATTATAACAACAGACATCTCTGCTGTTCTGGTGACTTCAGAATATTTCTAATTTTAATAGACAGTATGGCTGCAGGTAAACCTCTATGAATAAACGCATAAGAAGAGACTTTAAATCATGAAAAAATTAAGTGCTCTATTTCTACTTAAACTAACTTAAAAGGACAGAACTAAAAGTTGAAGGCAAAGAGGTTTACTTTTAACATATAGTGGAATGCGGAATATCTTTCTATGTATACAGTCCCTTTAAAGGGTCCAAAACTGTATTCACATTACCAGTTTATGCTAGGTTCGAGAAGCCATCCCTGAAGTACAGGTTATACTGTACTGAAGAAAGATATTTAGACGTTTTGAGGGTCAACATTTAGAGTGTAGATACTGAAAGCTACTGCAAGGTATATTATTTTCTTGGTTAACTTTTCTCTCATTGATAGCAAATACTGTTGTTTATCTTGAAAATAAACAAATTTGAAATTCTTTAAAAATATGCTTCATACTTCAGATCTCTAGCACAGTTTTATTTACTTATTTATTTATTTTTTATTGTATGATTCCATTTATTCCATGATTTATTGCGTATAACACCCAGTGCTCCGTTCAATACCTGCCCTCCTTAATACCCATCACCGTGCTAACCCATTCCCCCACCCCTCTCCCCTCTAAAACCTCAGTTTGTTTCTCAGAGTCCATAGTCTCTCATGGTTCGTCTCCCTCTCTGATTTCCCCCCCTTCATTTTTCCCTTCCTGCTATCTTGTTTCAGAGGTACAGGTCTGTGATTCATCAGTCTTACACAATTCACAGCACTCACCATAGCACATACCCTCCCCAATGTCCATCACCCAGCCACCCCATCCCTCCCACCCCCCACCACTCCAACAACCCTTAGTTTGTTTCCTGAGGTTAAGGATTCCTCATATCAATGAGATCATATGATACTTGTCTTTCTCTGACTTATTTCGCTTAGCATAATACCCTCTAGTTCCATTCACGTTGTTGCAAATGACAATATTTCATTTTTTTGATGGCTGCATAATATTCCATTATGTATATATACCACATCTTTATCCATTCATCTGTTGATGGACATCTTGGCTCTTTCCATAGTTTGGCTGTTGTGGACATTGCTGCTATAAACATCGGGGTGCACGTACCCCTTCGGATCACTACATTTGTATCTTTGGGGTAAATACCCAGTAGTGCAATTGCTGGGTCATAGGGTAGCTCTATTTTCAACTTTTTGAGGAATCTCCATACTGTTTTCCAGAGTGGCTGCACCAGCTTGCATTCCCACCAACAGTGTAGGAGGGTTCCCCTCTCTCTGCATCCTCGCCAACATCTGTCATTTCCAGACTTGTTAATTTTAGCCATTCTGATTGGTGTGAGGTGGTATCTCACTGAGGTTTTGATTTGTATTTCCCTGATGCCGAGTGATGTTGAGCACTTTTTCATGTGTCTGGATGTCTTCTTTGGACAAATGTCTGTTCGTGTCTTTTGTCCATTTCTTGATTGGATTATTTGTTCTTCGGGTGTTGAGTTTGATAAGTTCTTTTTTTTTTTTTTTTAAGATTTTATTTATTTATTTGACAGAGAGCACAAGTAGGCAGAGTGGCAGGCAGAGGGAGAGGGAGAAGCAGGCTCTCCACTGAGCAGGGAGCCGGATGTGGGGCTCTATCCCAGGACCCCAGGATCATGACCTGAGCCGAAGGCAGCCGCTTAACCAACTGAGCCACCCAGGCGCCCCGAGTTTGTTAAGTTCTATATAAATTTTGGATACTAGCCCTTTATCTGATATGTCATTTCTAGCACAGTTTTAATATCAATTTTTGTTAATGAGATTATTGGTAGTGTGTTTTCATTCTAATAAATTGGTTGCAGATGCTTGGAAAGGATTTCTTTAAAATTACTGCTGTTAATAGCATAATTCCTAACTTTAAGATTAATGAAACCATAGTAAATTCGACCAAGATCTCCTTAGCATTCTTTTATGAAAATTAAAACTAAATCTCATGGAGTTTTGTTAAGTAAATAAAGCAATGTTACAGAGCCTCTGAAGGTCATAGGTCATAGTAGCCTCGTGGAGTGACATCATACACACATTTATGTCCTGATTTTTAGATTCCAACCTCTCTGTTGTAGAGAGATACAAATGCGTAAGGAGGATAGGATAGCTGTTTGTTGGCCAGATGAGAAGTGCCATCTTGGAAAGATAGGAAACAGAAGACCAAATTTCTGTAACTTTTCAAAGAACAGAGTATATGTGTTTCTCATCAAGTAAGACATTAGAAAGTCCAACAAAATTTCATTGAACATCTGTGAACTGACTGCTCGTTGCCTTCACACTTACTGCAATCTTTAGAACAACAAAGTAATTTAATAACATGCATTAGGGATATAGATCCTTAATAATCATAACAGTAGTATACACCCAAGGAGCAAGCAGTAACACTTCAGAATGGTTCACCCATTCCTCATTCACTCTAGGAATTTAATTATTATCCTGAAAGCATAGTGATTTGAATGCCCAGTATCTGCTTAAAGCCCACCCTTTTGTTTTTTTCCTTTTGTCTACCTTTGTGGTCTCCAAATTTTTGTGAGCCAGAGAATTAAGGTCTAGTACTATATTGAAAACTATACAAATAAAGCAAATTAAAAAAATGTAGATATGTTTTCCATAAAGATGTGTTCTCACAGGAAATACATTTAAGAGCTATTTCAGCTCACTGTTCGCAGGTTTAAAAAAAATGATTCAATAATAAGAATCCCATTGACATTCGAAATAATGTATTCATTTTTACTGCTTTGGGTACTATATCTCATACTTAGTTTTTATTGTCTCATAAGTATATGATAAGGTATAATCAGAACTTTGTAATTTAAAATTAAAAATTGCATCGTGAGGACACTTTTGAAAGAACAGAACACTAGTATAGTGGTTAATTATAAGTTAAGAAGATCTACGATGCCTGGGTGGCTCAATTGGTTAAGCGTCTGCCTTCAGCTCAGGTCATGATCCTAAGATCCTGGGATTGAATCCCACATCAGGCTCCTTGCTCAGCAGGGAGTCTGCTTCTCCTTCTGCCTGACTCTCTCTCTCTCTGTCTCTCTGTCTCTGACAAATAAATGAATAAAATCTTTTAAAAAAATAAGTTAGGAAGATCAATGAAAACCAAGAAGTTTCCTGCCCAAGACATTAATTTTAATTTTAATTAAATCTTAATGAATTACTAAAAACAAATCTAAAGACAATTGCTGATTATTAAATACCAAATTCTTTGACATTTACATATCGTATGAAAAGAATCAGAGAAGGGATTTTATAAAGAGATCTGTTTATAAATGAAATTTCAAAATTCCAAAGCAAAATTTCAAAAGTAGCCATCCAAGCAGCTGTCCACACATCATAATGTTAAGGCAATAACATTCCCAAAAACTGGTGAGCACAGAGCAATGCATAAAGACTTCAACATAAGAGTTACAAGATGTATTTCTTAGTTACCAATACTGATCTTTCTGGACACTAGAGTGATAAATAAAAATTGGAGTCCACTCCATGACATACTTCCCTGTCCAAAGATTAGTTTCCAGTTATAGATAATATATGGGAAGCAAAGATTAAGCAGGATATTTCCTGCATCACTTATTTTTCTCAAGTAAACCGAGCTTAGAACTTATTACTCAAAAATGCAATCCATGAACCAACAGCATCAGCATCACCTGGGAGCTTGTTCAAATGCAGGACCTCAGTCCCCACCCCAAATCTACTCAATTAGAATGGGTATTTTAAGGGGATCCCCAAGTGTTTATCATTTGATAAGTCAGTCTTAAAATGGTTCCCCTGAGATAGTTTTATGCCCAAGAACACAGAATACCCTGCCAGGCTCTGTAGTGTCTACTGCATTCCGTTTCAGTGTTGGGGAGCATGCAAATCTTAAGGGTACTCACAACCTTGCCATAAATGGACCTACATCTTGGCTCATGCTCAAGAGGTCTGTATCTAAGAAGGTTAGATCCCCCTTTCTTCAGTCACTGCCAAAGAATAAATACAAAGGAAACCAGATTTTCACAAACCCCCTCTGCCTTCAGCTGACATTCTTTAACAGCATTACTCCAAAAGGACTTGTTAATAAATTTTTGGTTTGAGTTGTGGGTTTTTTGCAACCATTTCTCACAACTGACTATGGCAGTGTCTTTTAATTGTAATGTAAAAGATTTATTGTGGAAGTAAATTTTAAGAATGTGAAAATATTCTGTATTTTATCTATGTATCTCTCAAAACTAACTTCTAAAAAATATATATAGCAACTATAAACAACTCCTCAAAAGGCCTTTATAATACTTTTGGTGGACATTACACGCCATATGCTGTGCTTCTCCTGTTTATCTCTGATTATGGTATCTTTTCACCCAGGAGATCTTTTCATATTAATAAAGATAGCAAACCCCTGTCATTGAAATTTGCACAGAATTTATTAAGAAAGTCAAAATACAGTGAATCTATTGAGGCAAACAAGTCAGGTTCTTGGGCTGAAGTTCAAGTTGCCTTAACACACAACCTGTCATTTTTACAAATCCATGAAAAATGAGCGAGGAATTTGGCTCTTAAATAATTTGGTCATGTCATTTAAAGCTCTTTACTTTTTCTTTTTTTGTTAAAAAGAAGTGAAGAAAATATATTTAAATTACTCATATTCCCACTTTCAAGTAGTTATTCTCAGTTGGTCCAAATGCATATATTGTTTGTATTTGCCTTAACAGTCAACATACCCTTTGTATTTTGCCTCTTTTACCTAATATTATATAAGAAACATTTTCCCATGATTCTACACTGCCTTCATAATGATCATTTTTAATGACTTCATAAAAGTCCATCCTAATGAGATATATTCTATTTGCCCATTATTTTATTGTTAGACCTTTAGGTTGTTTCTAGCCTCTTGAGTAGTCTCCAACCTAGATATTTGTACATAAAATACAAGGAAGCATAGGCAAGCAATCTATGAATGACTTGACAGAAATCAATTAAGATAAGTCTTCTACATAAATGTGCCAATAAACTTAATTCAAACATACCCTCCAAAAATGCACACATGGCCCATCATGAAATAAAAAAATAAATACAAAGAACCTTCTTATGTGCTCCATATGATTATAAAAAATAATCTATAATCTTTGTTGTAAACTTCTTCTCTGGACCGAAGAAACCACCTCCAATCTAGTAAATGCTAACAGCATATAGTTTAACTGAAAGTATGAACAGACACCGAAGGCCCATTTAAACAGATGTCATAATCAAAAAAATATTTACCCCACTTACATGTATTAGTTAATAGATGTCAAAATGGCCAGCTTGACAGGAAGAGAAGAATGGGGCCACTTCAGTTATAGATTTCATTGAATCTCCCCAGAAGTTCCATTTTTATTGGCCTCATATTCAGTCCAAAGGTGTTGCATAAGCCCCTTCCTGGCAAGCAGGAACACATCATCAATTTCCTTGACAGTTTTGAAAGTCTACTATTCAAATTGCTCTTTCACCATCCCAGTCTCCATGGAAGGTTCCAATATGTTAACATAATTCTAGATTCACTATTCTCAAATGTGCTGGCATCTGAGCGGCTCTCTGAAGGAGTCTTCTTGAGTGGCCAGATATGTTTAAAAAATTTTAGAGGTGACTCCAACTTTATATTTCTCTTACACACATACATACCATTCATACAGTGTGTCCTTGGCAACTACTCAATTTTTAAAAGGTTTTTTAAACTCCAAATGACATGATGGGTTATAATAATAATGCCAAGTAAATTTTATTGAGTGCCTATGCCGTGCTAGGTGCTGTTCTAAGCACTTTATTAACTTACTCAATCCTCACAATAATCCTAAGAAGAAGGGACTATATTATTTCTGCCGCTTACTACAGAGGAAATTCAGATACAGAGAGGTCAAGCAACTTGCTCCAAGTAGGAGGACGCAGGAAGAAAGCTATGGAACAGTAAAGTCACGATTCAAATCCAGGCGTTCTGGCTTGAGAGTCTAACCACCTAACCACTACAGTGACTGTCTTACCACTTGATCATTTGAGGGTCTTCTGTGTTGGTCTTCTTCCATTTTTTCAGTTTCCTCTTGAGAAAAGCAAGATAATGGTGGGTGTATAACCCTGTAGACCTCAAGCAATTGATGATTTCTTGGTTTTCCTGCCTCTAAATGGGTGGGTATCATAGTCTGCCAATCAGATGGAACTCTTTTTGCAAATGACTAGAATAATATTTGGGGGTTTTTCTTAGAAGCCTAAAAAATGTTTCAGTACTAAAGTGAAGGAAAATATGTGTGCAACTAAAACTATATGTAATTTTGAATTTTCAGTCTGAAATAATAATGGATAATTCTTTTATTTTTTGTACTGCAAAATTAAAGCTGAGACTTCAAGTCATTTTTACCAAAAGTACCTAGCTAAAACTTGGAGATACTAAAATATAAAATAAATGACAATTATGGATAATATTCACTCAGTGGCATGCTTGGAACAAGAGACAAAGTCATTCTCAACATCCTCTCTTCTAACATGTAACTAACTCCTACTTCTTTAGCAGTGATCACCCTCAGGCCACTTTAATGATCCTGCTTTTTTTAAAAAAAAGCAAAGGGGCACCTGGGTGGTGCAGTCAGTTAAGCATCCAACTCTTGATTTCAGCTCAGGTCATGATCTCAGGGTCCTGAGATCGAGCCCCTGGCAGGCTCTGCACTCAGCATGAAGTCTACTTGACATTCTCTCTCTCCCTCTCCCTCCACCCCTGCTCTTGCACATGCGCACACATGCTATCTCTCTCTCAAATAAATTTAAAAAAAAAAAGCAAAACCAGTCATTGAATTTCCCTAGCTTTTTGACAATCTCCAATTCAAAACTGGATCCCATGGTTTTAAATCCTCTCTATAACCATGCAATACAGGCCTAAATCCTAAAAGAAGCTCCTAAAACTCTACTTTATTGAGACAACCTACAGTTCCTCTGGAGTGCATTCTCTCAGCTGCAGTAAGTGAAATAAATCTAACTTGGACTACAGGGTTTTTTCCTAGTCCTCTTTGGTCGATGGGCTATAACAGTTGTCTAGATCATTTGACTAGATGAAAGGTGGTGCTAAGGTACACTGAAGAACAATCTTTGGGAGAAAACTGACAATTCCATTTTGAATATGTTGAGTATAGCATGCTTTTGAGAAATTCAAGCAATGTTAAAGAAGCACTGGTGTGTAAGGGTCAATATAGAATAAAGGGAAGCATGAATGCAAGTTTAGAAGTTATCAACATGTAGATGGAAATTGAAGCTAGGATATGGATGAGATACTCAGTGCAAAAAGCACAGGGAGAGAAGAATGGGGAAACTAGGACTGAATCTTTAATGACTCCAGTATGAAGATTCTGTAGAGGAGGATGAGCAATAAAGGAGGCTGAGAAAGCACATTCAGAGATAAACTAGAAAGACCAAGAATATATCATCATATGAACCACAGAAGAAGATATTTCAGGGCCTATGGAGTGACCAGTGGTTGAAAGCATTTGAGAGATCAAGTAAGAAGAGAATGGAAAATTTTCCTTTGGAGTTCACTGATATTTTTTGTGAGAGATTTTTCAGAATTTTGATGGAAGGAGAAGCTAGATTAAGTGGATGAAGAGTAAGTATGAGGTAATGAAAGTGAAAAAAGAAAGGTCTTCCAGAAGAAGGGACAGTGTGGTAATGCTATATATAGTGGTTAAAGGAATGGATTCTAGAGAGAGACTGATAAGAGTTCAAATTCTAGTTGTGTCCCTCACTAGCTGTGTGACCTTGGTTAGGTTACTTAACTGATTTGTGCCTCATTTTTTCTGTCAACTGGTGGGGGAAATAGTAACAGACCACTTGGCGTTGTGAGAAGGAATAGATCAATTAACAGAGACCTTCGTAAATAGTAACCTCTTAATAAGGATTAGCAACAATTATTTCAAAAACATGAGATGGCATGTCTCTATAGGGGCCTGAAAGTAGATTTGATGTGAACAATGAGTATGGAGATAAGACCACAAAGAGGTTTGACAGGATCCTAGATCTAGAAGACCTTGAATGCCATGCTAAAGAGGTACATTTCCTCTCACAGCATAAGGATTCATTGAGGGAGTTTAAGAAGAGAGTGATATGATTATATTTCTATTTTAGAAAAATCACTGTGCAATAGGCTAGAGGATGGATTGGAGGGAGGCCAGAAAAACAGGAGCCCATTTCAGAAACCTAAGTGAAAAGTGATAATGCCTGGATTAAGGCAGAGGAAGTAGAAATGGAAAAGAAAAAAAATAATAATCCAAGGAGTAAAATTATCACGACTTGGTTACTGATTGTGTATCATAGGTGAGGGAGAGAATGAAGTCTAGGATACCCACCTTTCACCTCCCTCCAAGTTTCTAGTTTGGTTGGCTAGCTGAGTAGTATGGCCATTTACTGAGGAAGAAAGTCTAGGTTTGCTTGTGAATTAGGATTATTGTTCAATATTTTGGGTATGCTGTGTCTGTGCAACACCCAAATGATAAAGATATCCAGTATGCAACCTAGAGCCCATAGGAAAGTTAGAGCTCAAGATCCATAAATGGTTGTCTAAGTTATGAGTATTCAAGTGATTACTGAGGAAGAATATCTAGAGAGAGAAGAGTACTTGGAAAAAAATAAAAAACGTTATTCAGAGAATTTATGTAGGAAAATAGCATCAATTGACAATAAACAAATGTTAAGCTTCAGGGAAAGTGGTATATGGTGAAAAAGATGAAGGTCTCAGTGGAAAAGGACAGCAGCAGTGGGAGAATGAGAGAGAAGAAGGAAGAACTCAGCAGTATAGACATAAGAATATGATGGGGCTAGCTGATGGGAAGTGCATGTGTTTTGTTCAGGTGACAAGGCGAAGGCATGTAGTTCCAAGTTTTTGGTGATTCAGAGGCCATAAAGGCCTCTGATGGTTGCTTTCTGTGTATAATTATTATTCCAGGCCTCTGATGGTCACATTCTGTGTATGATGTTGTACACTTAGCCTGAGTCAAACCCCTTTTTCCTTACCTTCTAGCCTGGTGAGCTCTATGAGCTCTACTCATATTTCATGACCCACCTCAAAAGCCAGTTTCTCTGGAACTCTTTCCCAAGTGACATTAGCAGGCTTAATTTTTCCTTCTTCTAAGTTTCCACAGTATATTGATATACCTGTGTCATTGTAAGTAAAACATTCCCACTCTACAGTGGAATTCAAAGACATGTACATAATTTTCCCAAGGTGACCCAGGTTTTCTGGCTCCCAAGATCAGTATTATTTCATTATATCACTGCTCCCCTTCTTCTCCAGGAACATGGAAGAACCTCATGACTACAAACTTTTAGCCACTACCGGAGTTTGTTTGTTCATTTGGCTAAGAAAGTATATAAAGGCCTGTGTTAGATAAGGTTGAAGTGAAGAGAGAGAGACTTTGCAGAGTAGACTTAGGTGCCCTTTGCCAACCTCTTACCTTTCCTATAGATCACCCACATCATTTCTCCTGCCCTCCTTCCCACAGTCTCATTTGAAGAGATACTTTCTTTTTCTAAGAGTAATTCTGTTATCTGTGCTCATAAGTCCTGACCTACAGTTATACTCCAGAACAAGGGCAAATACCTAAAAAATAAAATAGATGTTTGAGAAGGAAAAAAAAGGACAACTACCGCTAGACTCTGTGTTCTGTATCAATATCACCCCCCTTCCTTGCCTTTTTATTATAAAGTTTGAGGTTAAGATCATGGTTGAGGGGAAGCCACAACTCTATGTCTCCACTTCCTGCCTTTATTCATTGCCAATTCAGAGCAACCAGATGCCTCTCTGCCATTCCAGCAAGTGGCCAGTGCCCTTGCTGGCATCCATATCATTAGACCCAAAGGACTCTTTCTTGACCATGCTATGGTATCTGCCATTGTTGAGGATTCACATCTTTAAACTTTCTTAAACTATAGCTGTCATTCAACTTGACCACATTCTTTTCTTCTTTCACCAAAGGGTGAACCTGGGCAGCCATATTTTATACTAAGACCACAGGTGATAGGAGTGAGAGTAGACACCTGGTCAAGGTAGTCTAGATCCCTGATTGTGACCTGGCTCAAAAAGAGTCAGACCTATCAGATTCTCTCTTTCTTAGGAATTGAAATAGAAAACACTTTGGCATGGGAGCTAAAAGGTCACGCTTTATAAAGAGATTCTGGAGGCAACATTTGACCATGTGAAGCCAAAATTATGAGGGTCAGAAACTACAAATGAGCAGAAGAAGACATCCTGAGAGAGAAGAGATAAAGCCAATACAGAGAGAAACAGGCCATAAGATTTAGGGAGGTGGAGGGAACATCTGACCCCCAAGAACTTGCTTCCCAGAAGCCAAAAGAGCCACTTTACTTTAGAGTTTTCTCCTTCCACTCTTTGTTCACTCCCAGCCTTCTTTGCAGACTATTCTGTTTGTCATTCAAATATTAGTTTTTTCCTTTGAGGGCTGTTCTTGTGCCTTTTTCAATCTATATGCTTTCCAAGAAACATGGTCATGGCTTCCAAAACTGCCTGTATCTGATGATGCTCACTCAGATTTAATTTCTAGGCTAGCTCTCCCTCCTGAATCTCTCTCCTGAGCTTTTGGGCATGTTTACCCAACTGCCTGAAGGACATTGCCATTTCCCATGGGTATTCCCCTAGCACCTCAAAATCAACATGTCTAAAATTAAACTTTCCTGTCAAAAGCACTTCTCTTCTGATACTCCTTTTCAGTGAAGGAAACTTGCCACTGAAAGCCAAAATCACACTAGACTCCTCTCTCCTTCCAAACCGTTTAAACATTGAGTCATTGTCATTCAATCTCTTAGGTTTCTCTTCACTGCCTCCCCTCTCCAGTGCCACCCCTACTCTCTAAGTTCAGAGCCTCATAAGAACCTCCTGGTTTCCTTGGCATCAATCTCCTACCCCCGCCGATAACTCTTCTATGGCCTTCCCATTTTCTTACAGGAAAATCCAAACTCTTTAGCATGGCATCCAAATCTTCCATGATGCTTTTCCTGGTTACTTCATCAACATAATCTTTTGCTGCACTCCATCTAACCATAGTTCCAAAGTATCCAGACTTTCTGTGACTCCCACAGTATCTCAAGTGTTGCCTCCATCTGGACTTTGCCCTCACTGATCCCTCCCAGGAAGGCTAACATCCCTTTCTCTTCTAGTCAACACATTCCTACATTGTCCTTTAATATTTACAATGTTTTCTCCACATATAAGTCACTGTCTTTTTTATGATGTCCTAACTTTGTACAGATGAATATGACTTCATTGCACTTACTTTTAAAATGTTTGTATTCCTCCGTCCATCCTGGAGGGGCAGAAAACATATCATTTTTACTGTTTGTCCTATGCCTAGCAGTGAACACGTTCAGAACATGCTGTGGAGAAAAGGGAGGAAATGAATACACTGATCCTCCATGGGAAAAAACTAGCCCTTCCTCTGAGAGAAAAGAATAATGCCAGGTAAGTGAAGTCACGAAATTTTATGGTCGTAATTAAAAATGCCTAACAAAAACGAAAAAAAAAAATCCTCTCCTACACAAGAGCAAGAAAGGGCACCATCCTCTTCCTCAGAAAGTGTAATGTTGCCTCAGTAATTGTAAGCAGAAACCTCTAAAAGGTAGACCGTCTATTTCCCATAAGGATCACTGAGCAAGATGAAACAATTTCCCGGACTAAACAGAAACCCTCAAAAATATAAAGATTTTACATCTACACTCCTATCTTCATGAGATCTCAGGGATATGAGGCTGGAATTTGCTCCATTTAGATCCTGATAAACAAAGTGAAAATGGAGCCCATCACAGAGAATGGTCCCAGTACCCTGGCAGACACAGGCAGGAAAGACTCTGTCACAGCTGATAACATTGCTAAAGAGTCAATTAGTCCCTAATTAGCTGAGCAGCCCCTGCTGCTGCCCGGCTTGAGGACAGTTTAAATAGGAATGTTTCTTAGTAACAATCTCTGTTTAGGATGCAATAAATGACTCATTCAATCCAGGATGGGAGAGGATCTTGCTGCTGTAGCCTGGGTCCTCCGGGACTGAAGTGCTAAAGGAGAGATCAGGGCTATGAGTCCGTATTCAGGTGTCTTTGCCCTTTGCCCACGCTAAGTGCATGATCATATGCCACCCACCAGTCTAGGAGTGTGAAGGAAACTGGCTACAGCCTAGGAGACACACTAAGAGAGCCTGGGGAGGGCACCCTGAAGAAGGCACAGGAAATAGGGAGGGGCCCTTGCAAGAAGGGCTCCATTGGCCAAGGGCCCAGCACTTTAACAGCTTCTGGGGAAAGGACCTGGGAAAAAGAACTTTTGCCTGGTAAATGCAAGCTGAATATTCTAATCAAGAGTGGGAAGCTGGGGGTGCCTGGGTGACTCAGTCGTTAAACGTCTGCCTTCCGCTCAGGTCATGATCCCAGGGTGCTGGGATCGAGCCCCGCATCAGGCTCCCTGCTCGGCGGGAGGCCTGCTTCTCCCTCTCCCACTCCCTCTGCTTGTGTTCCCTCTCTTGCTGTGTCTCTCTCTGTCAAATAAATAAAATCTTAAAAAAAAAAAAAAAGAGTGGGGGAAGCTGTTTCAGCTTCTACATTGTGAGAATGATTGTCTTCCTTGACATTTCCTAGGGGAGTTGGGGATAAGCAATGCATAATTCCTCCCTTGGCCATTCTTCTGCCCCAGGGCTCCAGGCAGAGTTGAGTTGGATGCTTGCTCATGTTTCCTCTGTCTGACATAGTCTCTTCCCATCCTAGTTACTGCTTTCTTATTCTCCAGGTGTCCTCATATATGTCAATTCCTGTGGGAAGCATTTGCTGATATTCTGCCCATACCTCCACCACCACCCAAGTGAAGGGTAAGAACATCATCTTGGTCACTCCCATGTATGCTTATTAGGGCACATAGAATGTAAATTGCATGCTTACTTCCTTATCTGCCTAGTGGAACCTAATTTCCTCAAAGGCAAGAACCATGTGATACACCTCTGAATCTCCAGATTCTGACCTGCAGCATTGTCTAATCTCACATGTTTAATGAAGGTTTATTGAAACTTTCTTAATAAGATGAAATAATATACAATATATTATGATTATATATAGTATAAGATGAAATAATGCAGAGCTGGTAATAGTGCAATATTCTAAACTGAAGTAGTAAAGACACTTTTATTGCAAGACAGCCTAAGTAGTAGGTCTGTGAAATGGGAATACAGAGGGCAAATCTAAACCATTTCTGTGCCACGGACCCCTTTGGCCATCTGGAAATGTCTTTGGGCCTCTTCTCAAACATTTTCTTTTAAATACAAAGTGAAATACATAATATGACAAAGGAAACCAATCATATTGAGATCGTTACTAAAAAAATTTTTTTTAAGTTATAATTTAGTAGTATGTGTGTGTTTATTAACTCATTGAATAAAAAGATCACGTAGCAGTTCTAAAACTCTAATTTTTAAGTAACAGTAAATGTCAACAATATTTGAAGATCCCGGCCATAACTGTAATGTGACACAGAAATATCTGTACTTTCTATTGGCAAGAGTTGCAAGTACTGCCAGTACTGCTGAGGTTTGTTGTCCACCTTAGAACTGAAGGAAACCCTAAATTACGATTAGCAATTAGAATAAAGAAGAACATTTTCTCCAAGCTCCCAAGATCACGGATGCCCTGAATTCTATCTGTGGATCCCCTGGGCTCAGTCAGCCCCCTGTCTGTGGAACACAGGGAAACAGAACACCTAAAGTAACTACCAAGAATAGCAATTCTTTCATCTTTGGAGGAATGGTATCTTCTCAAATCAGTGAGGTCTCCACTTACACTCTATAGTGAACAACTGTTTCAGAGGTACTTAGGTTTCTGAACGATATCAATATCCACTTTATTTATATAAAATACAACAGTCTACAAGACTTACTAGAAAACTTCAGTAATAACAGCGGGGTGGTATTTGTTTACAGATAATTATGTAGATGAATGGCACAGACTCGTGAGCTCAGAAACCAGCCCACACCTGGTCAGTCCGTTGACTTTTGACAAAGCTGCCAAAGCAATTCAGTGGGTTTAAGTACTTTTTTCAACAAGTGTTGCAAACAACTGCATATCAAAATGAAAAACCAAAAAAGCTTAACCTTTACCACATATCGCATACAGGTTACTTGAAATGGATCTTTGACCTGAATGTAAAAAACTGCTAGAAGACAACATAGGAAAAAATATTTGTGACCTTTGGTTAAGGAAAGATTTCTTGGCACCAAAAACATGAACCATAAGTGAAGATTTCACAGATTGGACTTCATCAAATTTAAAATGTCTGCCCTTCAAAAGACACGTTAAGAAAATGAAAAGACAGTCCACAGATTGGTAAAAGAAAAGAAAAATTAGCAAAGCTCCTACCTGATAAAGAGCTTGTATGCAGAATACAAAAATAGACACACACACACACACACAAAAAAAAAACCTCAGTAAAAAGAAAGGCAAAAGATTTGAACAAATATTTCACCAAGAAATATATACAAATGGCAATGAACATGTGTAAAAATATTCATCATTAATCATCAAGAAAATATGAAATAAAAGCACAAGGAGGCAGAGAGATACCACTACACAACCTTTCAAATGACTAAAATTAGAAGGATTGATAATATTGTTAGAGCCCACATAAAACAAAGAGAGCTCTGAAGATTGCTCAGGCAAATGCAAATGCTACAGTTATTTTGGAGAACAGTTTGGCAGATTTTTTATAAAGTTAAACATATACTTACCATATGACCCAACAATTCCACTCACAGATATTTACCCAAGAGAAACGAAAACATATGTCCACACAGCAAATGTTAATAGTTGCTTAGCTGAAAGTCTATCACCAGCAGAATGGATAAAATTATTATGATATATTCATACGATGGAATACTTCTCAACAAGCAATGGACTACATGTATATGCAACAACATGGATGAATTTCAAAAGCATTACGCTAAGTGGCTAAGTGAAATAAGACAGGCACAACAGATTACATTCTGTATGATTCCATTTGTATGACATTCTAGAAAAGTTGAAACCGTAGAAACAGAAAACAGATCGGTCACTGGTTGCCAGTGGGCTATGTGTAAAGAAAGGGATCGTCTACAAAGGGGCATAAGGGAACTTTCTGGGGTGATGAAAATGTCCCATATGTTAATTTGGGTGGTGAATGTGTGATTTGTATGTTTGTCAAATACATTAAACAGTACACTTAAAAAGGGTGAATATTGCTGCATATAAATAATTGCATCTAAATAAAACCTGACTTTTTAAAAAATTCTAAAGTTTTATCAGAGAGACATTATAAATGGTATTTTGTTACTAGAGCTAAATTGTCCTTTCAAAGAATTCAGTCTTAGGATTTTCCCCCAAAATGAAAGGCATTTGTGCATACTCTACAGAGAGGAACAGATGCATTGGCTCAGTATCTTATTGAGTTTGTACGCTATTTGGAAATTGGATTGCTTTGACAAATTACTTGCTAGCCAGGAAAAGCATTAAGGGATTATTTGTCCACCATGATTTCAAATTTTTCCCTAATGATAAAATCATTTGAAATAAAAGGCGGCAGCCAAAGTAGTTTTACTCAGGGAGATATTATTTCATACATAGACATGTAAGAAACAGTATAAGCAATAAAAGGAAATATACTCTAATTTTTTAATTTTTAAACTTACTTTAAGTGTTATAAATAACAGCAGCAAACAATTTCAATCCTAAATAGCATATATTTCAGATTTCCTTATAATTGCTTCTCAACTTAAAGACTTGAAATCACATGTGAATGTGGGTGTTTAAACTTCACTTTGCAATTTGAATCTTTACTTCTCAGGCCACTTTAATACCTGTTTTAATGCTGTTTGAGGATACTGTTGGATTATATTGCTGTTTTTACTTGTTTATGTGCTCTAATGTTTTCCTACTGTGCTAGAGAACATTTTGCTTTAACAGCATTCTATGTATTTCAAGAATTTCTTTGTGAGTGATGTGTCTTTCAATAAAGCAAAGAGAAACTTCAAAATCTTCATAAAAGCAGTGTCCTTCATTTACTTGTTTATAGAATAGTAACATTATCTGCCTTATCCAAAATAATTTTTTTTCATTCATAGTAAATGAAGAACCAACCACCACTTATTTTAAATGAGTTTCTGTGTAACTGCCAATTTAATGAATTAATCTTTACATTTGGGTCTTGTACTGTCATAATGTTAGTTGTTTTAATGAACTGATGATAATTTATTTTATTTTTTTATTCAATTTTTTGCCAGAAAGGCCAAACTAACTTCAAATATTTTTCATTTTTTCCAAAGATATGTTTGATCTCCCAGTAAGTGTTTACTGTGTTTACATGATATCTCTTCTTTTGTATATCTAGATCTGCTGCTAATACACTAGCTGCTAGCCACATGGGCTTATTTAAATGATTTAAAATGAAAAGTTGCGTTTCTCGGTCACGCTGGACAAATTTCATGTGGTCAATAGCCATATGTGGTTTGTGGCTATCCTGTTGGAGGGCACAGATATGTAATATTTCCATCATTGTCATAGTTCTTTTGGACAGGGGTGGTCTAAATCAGGGTCAGGAAACATTTTTCTTGAAGCGCCAAATAGTAAATATTTTAGAATTTATGGGCCAACAAGCAAAACTGAGGCTGCTATTTAGGTAGTTAAGTAACTATTTGAAAAATAGAGCCACTTAAAGATAGAAGAAAAAAATAAGCATTCTTAACTTAATGGCTGTAGAAAGCAGGCAGCAGGCTGGATTTGAGCCATAGTTTGCCCACCCGTGGTGCAGATCTGTCAGTCCTTGATTCGTTAAGCACACCTTTATTGAGCACATCTATGTTTTATGCACTGGGCTACATATTAAGCAAAGTGTAGTGAACAAGAAAACATAGTCCCAGACCTTATGGAGTTCAGAACATAACAGGAAAAGCACTTTAACAAAACTTGCATGATTCATCAATTATTATAATTTAACAAATAAAATGAAAGGATGAACAGGATGTTATGAAAGGAAGTAACAGAGGAACCTAAACTTGTGTGAAAGATTGACTTGATTCTAAAAATTATAAATTATCTGCAACTAATATTAATCTGTAATATATGGCAACTACTGTTTCTTACAGTCTTTGTAGTTGACCCATGTGAGAAAGATGCTATAAAAGAACTAGCTAGTATTTCTAAATGGATTTATATATTTTTTTTAATTTGTTTATTTGAGAGAGAGAATGAGAGAGAGAGAGAGCACATGAGAGGGGGGAGGGTCAGAGGGAGAAGCAGACTCCCTGCCGAGCAGGGAGCCTGATGCGGGACTCGAACCAGGGACTCCAGGATCATGACCTGAGCCGAAGGCAGTCGCTTAACCAACTGAGCCACCCAGGCACCCTGGATTTATGTTTAAATATATGGTATTCCTATATGCCATCTGTTTTATATATGGGAATTAATAGTACGTCTAAAAATTATATTTGCTAAAATAACATTTATTGATGTTTGGTGTTTTATTTTCCTCTATTAGAGCCTTTTATAAGAATAAAAGTGTATAAATTAAATGCTTCCTTATGACCAGAAAAACTTGTGACAAATTAACTCCTAAAGTGGCCCCAATTTCCTATTGTTTATAATCAAAATTCAAATTGAGCCCTTCATTAAACAAAACAATGTGATGCTACTTTAACAGGTTTTTTTGAACATATAATTTTTTTCCATTTATGAGAACTCAGTATACAAATCAGCAAAGCAAAATAAAATAAAAATAGATGGTATACTGTCTTCCCATATATTGGCAGTGTTCCTCAAGATTTTATTTGGTTTTCTGAGCTTTTATTGCACTTTGCAGTTCGTATAAATGTGGCCTCTTTTATTGTGGTGTCAAGAACTTTATATAAATCTAACTCTTTAACCACCGAGCATGTGAGAGAGATCTGAGTGAGCAGAAGCCATTCTAAATTGAGCACACACCTCGACTGACAAATAGGCCAAGCTGAAGTGGTTTAGAGATTACATCATGTGCCACATACCTGCTTTGTTGCAATAAATAAACCCCAGACTGAAATATGGCTGGCTATACATTGAGATGAGGATGAAATAAAGGGAATGAAATACTTTCTGAGGTCATGACATTGCATTTTAATTCTTCAATTTCACTGTAATTAACAAGCCCAGGAACAAATCTTTCTGCTGATTCAGGTTTAAGTTCTTTTCTGGTGACAAGTGAAGTGCACCAAGAAGCTAGAATTTGACATTCCCTCCATGGCTTCTTAGAACAATGCATGTTGGAATAAAGCCAAGAATAGTGGAGTTTAAAAACCAATTAAAAAACAAAAAACAGTGACTGAATCCATCAAGAAATGATTCCACTTTTGAGTCACTAGCTGAGCTTGGCTCTTCTATTACCTTTGCACAATTTTCAGCACCGAGCTGCTGCTGTTATTCTTTAATGCAACTCTGTGTATAAATTAAAGATGCTGGCTCCCTCGAGGCAGATATCCTGAATTCATCTTTACTGAGAGAGAAAAAAAATGTTACACCTACTTAATCCAGAAGATTGAAGGCCCCACACAGGACTCAGTTCTTAGTGTCATCTGGGGTGGAGTCATCCTGACAGCCGGCATACATTTTCCTCATGGAGCATGGGACGTCTTCAGAGCACCCAGTGGTCAATCTATGGATGAGCTCACCCTGGACTGCTTCCATCTGAGATTCCTTTGGTCTCCAGGAAGGAGCCTCGCCCTCTTCACTCGCACAGTACCATCCCTGCTGAACCCGAGGTTGCTCCTCTGGTGGTTTCCATTTGCTGGAACCTTTGATGCACAAATTGGTGCTCATACAGAGGTGGAAAGGGGACACAGTTGGCTGCCACGATCACAGCAGGTGGTGAGGTAGGAGTAATTGGTGCCTTGAATCTACTCCACCCTTTGTTTCTGTATAGAACCTGTGTCAGTTGGATCTGTGTGTCCTAATCCTCATTCTTGAGATCTCAACCGTGTCAAAATGTCGTTTGGCACAAGTTCAGACTCTCCTTGCATTTCAGATGTCCCACCATTATCATCTATCACTGAGACCCTTCACGTTTCCTTTTGATTCCTCTGGCCCAGAAGAAGGCTAAAAGATCTGCTGGGATCTCTTTTCCCCAGTGGAAGCTCTCTGCCTCAGTCAAGATTAATTCTTAAACCCTAAGCAAAATGATGGCCAACAATTGCCCGCCTATTTCAGAACGTGGTTCTCCTTTCTCTGGAATTTTTGTTTATGCTATTTCCTTACTCTCTGATATCATTAAAAATATGTGTTTTGTAGTTCTTACCTTTTTTGGTTTTGCTGTGAATGTGTTGGCTTGCCATGACCTACTATATCCTGCCTGAAAGCAGACCTATTAAATTTAGCATGCTGACATGTTTCATCCACCTCATTAATGTCTCTGTTCTATACAGCAAAAGAGAAACCTATCACAATGTAGTCTTTTTGGTGAGGGGACAGAAGTGAGTATAAAGTTGTGCTTTATAGAATTTGGAAACAAAGCATAATCATTTTCATTGGTATATATTTGAAGATACTACAAAAAGACACAAAACTGTTTTAAAAAATCAAAAGTGCACAGAAAAAACCAAAGTTTGAAAGTTGTCCAGTTAAGATGACCTATCTTTTTTAACATGGTGACAAATTCCTAAAGTTTAAATATATTTATTATTTACTAATATATTTTATTTTATTAATATTTACTTTATGAATAAAATGTTTAGGAACTCACTTTCCGCCCTCATTTATGTCCTTTTAAACTTTGAGCAGCAGGGCTCAAAGGAAAAGATTGACGTGTGTTAACTGTTTTCACATATCTCCCATCTAGCCACTTCATATACACACACCACCCACACATATATACACAAATGGCACTTAGGTGTATGTGAATTTTGTCAGCCTACTCTAGTCTGTTGGACCCTTTAAGGGCACAGATCAGTACATCTATTGTTCTGTGATTTTTTAAATGACATTTTTTATTTTGGAATAATTTTAGATTTACAAAAAAGTTCCAAAAATAGAATTCCCATATACCTATCACCCAGTTTCCTCTAGTGTTAACATCTTACAGTCCCATGGTGCATTTGTCAAAATCAAGAAGCCAACATTGGTACATTACTATTAACTCCAGGCTTTATTCATATTTTAACAGTTTTCCACGAATGTCTTTTTTCTGTTGTATGAGCAAATCCAGGATACCACATTGTATTTAGGGTTTTGTGATTTTGTTTTAATTGATGTTTTATAAAGTTCCACATTTAAGAATTCAGTGTCCTATTTGTCCTTCTATTTAATTATGTAATTTTCATTTGAGAATTGTTTCTGAGTGCCAAAGTGCCATGTTTTTCACACTCCAAACTCCTAGGCAGGCCTCTGAAGACAACTTGTCCTTTATTTATGACACTATATATTAAACTAACTGAAAATATTCAAAATAATGCTTACTTTGTGCAGAGTCCATGAACTCCAACCAGAACACATAAAAGTCAAATTTGAGCAATAAATTTTGATTTTCAAATTCCATTTAAGACATTTTCTGAATAGATTCTCATGGAAAATATTTTAAAATATTGTTTTATAAAAAACTGTTTCCTATAGGATCTGAAAGTTCTTTAAGTAGATTTTTAGTAAAATGTCTGAACAATTTAAATACTATTTCAGATAGTCAGAATGACAAATCTTTTTAAATTATTTTATTACAGTGATTTATCACTCAAGTTTCTGTACTCTGAACATTATTTTTTTTCACTTCAACTAAATAACTGGCATTTTTCTGTTCTGTTCTTTTCCTCGTTGTATATATACTCTGAAGCACTTTCAAATTTAAAAAAAGGTCTTTTATTTAGGGGCCATTAGAGAATGTGCATAAGCCATTATATTCAGTGAAATAAGCATTGTGTGATTGAAGATTAAATAAGGGAACGGATTATGGTTCCATTAAAGGCATCATGATATTCCTGGAAAAGCTATGAAAATACGCTTTTCCATTAAGGAAAAACACTTATCAATGGTGCCGGTCTGGGTAGAGATTGCCTACTATAGCAGACATTTCTTAGGACGTGCATGAGGAGGGCATTAGGCTTGCACATAGTGTAACTATCTGCCAGGTAGGACTTCAACTTCTGAAAGTTAAATTTGTAACTCCTATCAACTACAGATGACTGCAAAGCTTGACACCGTTCAAGAGTACAGCCATGATTCTCATTAAAGGTCTGGACCTAGAGATCCATTTGGAAAAGTTTGGAATTAAGATGATTTAGCCTAAAGGGAAAATTGCTTAAGTATGGGTCACACACTTGTGGTTTGAAGTCTTATTTTGTTTGGCCCAGACAGTGGGTTTTATTTGTTTTTAATATTTGAGTTAATTGTTGAACTTTCAAATAGTGGGAAATTACACTATAAAAATTTGAATTGCCCTCATTTCTACATGTCAATAATATGCTAGAGATGAGAAGCAGGCCCTTTTTCAATGGGGCATGCCCTCTCTGGCTGAACGCAATCCCCACCACACATGATGGTTTCCTTGCCCTGCAACTACCAGTTACCATCACAGCTTACAATGAAGTTTTCCCATGATAAAAAGGATCTGTTTCCACAGTGTTATTCAAAGTAGAAAAAGGAACTGAGTTTGAGAAGGCAGTGTTCCTCTTTCAGTGAGGTTTCTAATTGGCCCCAAGGATATTAGACCTCATGACCCTGAGGTGGCAGAATATTCATCTGAGGATAGTATCCACTCCCCTGACTTTCAAATTGGAATTAAGATCGGAGTCCAAACAGAGTGATTTTTACCTTTAAATTTTTTT
>NW_022589779.1:704600-872917 GCF_004348235.1 Phoca vitulina | reverse complement strand
ATTCACAGCGCTCACCATAGCACATACCCTCCCCAGTGTCTATCACCCAGCCACCCCATCCCTCCCACCCCCCACCATTCTAGCAACCCTCAGTTTGTTTCCTGAGATTAAGAATTCCTCATATCAGTGAGATCATATGATACTTGTCTTTCTCTGATTGACTTATTTCGCTCAGCATAATATCCTCCAGTTCCATCCACGTTGTTGCAAATGGCAAGATTTCATTCCTTTTGATGGCTGCATAATATTCCATTGTGTATATATACCACATCTTCTTTATCCATTCATCTGTTGATGGACATCTTGGCTCTTTCCATAGTTTGGCTATTGTGGACATTGCTGCTATAAACATCGGGGTGCAGGTACCCCTTTGGTTCCCTACATTTGTATCTTTGGGGTAAATACCCAGTAGTGCAATTGCTGGGTCATATGGTAGCTCTATTTTCAACTTTTTGAGGAACCTCCATACTGTTTTCCAGAGTGGCTGCACCAGCTTGCATTCCCACCAACAGTGTAGGAGGGTTCCCCTCTCTCTGCATCCCTGTCAACATCTATCGTTTCCTGACTTGTTAATTTTAGCCATTCTGACTGGTGTGAGATGGTATCTCATTGAGGTTTTGATTTGGATTTCCCTGATGCCGAGCAATGTTGAGCACTTTTTCATGTGTCTGTTGGCCATTTGGATGTCTTCTTTGGAAAAATGTCCGTTCATGTCTTCTGCCCATTTCTTGATTGGATTATTTGTTCTTTGGGTGTTGAGTTTGATAAGTTCTTTATAGATTTTGGATACTAGCCCTTTATCTGATATGTCATTGCAAATATCTTCTCCCATTCTGTCAGTTGTCTTTTGGTTTTGTTGCTGTGCAAAAGCCTTTTATCTTGATGAAGTCCCAATAGTTTATTTTTGCCCTTGCTTCCCTTGCCTTAGGCAATGTTTCTAGGAAGAAGTTGCTGCAGCTGAGGTTGAAGAGGTTGCTGCCTGTGTTCTCCTTTAGGATTTTGATGGACTCCTGTCTCACATTTAGGTCTTTCGACCATTTTGAGTCTATTTTTGTGTGTGGTGTAAGGAAATGGTCCAGTTTCATTCTTCTGCATGTGGCTGTCCAATTTTCCCAACACCATTTGTTGAAGAGACTGTCTTTTTTCCATTGAACATTCTTTCCTGCTTTGTCGAAGATTAGTTGACCATAGAGTTGAGGGTCCATTTCTGGGCTCTCTATTCTGTTCCATTGATCTATGTGTCTGTTTTTGTGCCAGTACCATACTGTCTTGATGATGACAGCTTTGTAATAGAGCTTGAAGTCCGGAATTGTGATGCCGCCAGCTTTGCTTTTCTTTTTCAACATTCCTCTGGCTATGCGGGGTCTTTTCTGGTTCCATACAAATTTTAGGATTATTTGTTCCATTTCTTTGAAAAAAGTGGATGGTATTTTGATAGGGATTGCATTAAATGTGTAGATTGCTCTAGGTAGCATTGACATCTTCACAATATTTGTTCTTCCAATCCATGAGCATGGAACGTTTTTCCATTTCTTTGTGTCTTCCTCAATTTCTTTCATGAGTATTTTATAGTTTTCTGAGTACAGATTCTTTGCATCTTTGGTTAGATTTATTCCTAGGTATCTTATGGTTTTGGGTGCAATTGTAAATGGGATCGACTCCTTAATTTCTCTTTCTTCTGTCTTGTTGTCGGTGTATAGGAATGCCACTGATTTCTGTGCAGTGATTTTATATCCTGCCACTTTACTGAATTCCTGTATGAGTTCTAGCAGTTTTGGGGTGGAGTCTTTTGGGTTTTCCACATAAAGTATCATATCATCTGTAAGGAGTGGGAGTTTGACTTCTTTGCCGACTCAGATGCCTTTTATTTCTTTTTGTTGTCTGATTGCTGTGGCTAGGACTTCTAATACTATGTTGAATAGCAGTGGTGTTAGTGGACATCCCTGCTGTGTTCCTGACCTTAGGGGGAAAGCTCTCAGTTTTTCCCCATTGAGAATGATATTCGCTGTGGGTTTTTCATAGATGGCTTTTATGATATTGAGGTATGTACCCTCTATCCTTATACTCTGAAGAGTTTTGATCAAGAAAGGATGCTGTACTTTGTCAAATGCTTTTTCTGCCTCTATTGAGAGGATCATATGGTTCTTGTTCTTTCTTTGATTAATGTATTGAATCACATTGATTGATTTGCGGATGTTGAACCAACCTTGCAGCCCAGGGAAAAATCCCACTTGGTCGTGGTGAATAATCCTCTTAATGTACTGTTGGATCCTATTGGCTAGTATTTTGGTGAGAATTTTTGCATCCGTGTTCATCAAGGATATTGGTCTGTAATTCTCCTTTTTGATGGGGTCTTTGTCTGGTTTTGGGATCAAGGTAATGGTGGCCTCATAAAACGAGTTTGGAAGTTTTCTTTCCATTTCTATTTTTTGGAGCAGTTTCAGAAGAATAGGTATTAATTCTTCTTTAAATGTTTGGTAGAATTCCCCTGGGAAGCCATCTGGCCCTGGGCTCTTGTTTGTTGGGAGATTTTTGATTAGGGCTTCAATTTCCTTAGTGGTTATAGGTCTGTTCAGGTTTTCTATTTCTTCCTGGTTCAGTTTTGGTAGTTGATACATCTCTAGGAATGCATCCATTTCTTCCAGAGTATCTAATTTGCTGGCATAGAGTTGCTCATAGTATGTTCTTATAATTGTTTGTATTTCTTTGGTGTTGGTTGTGATCTCTCCTCTTTCATTCATGATTTTATTTATTTGGGTCATTTCTCTTTTCTTTTTGATAAGTCTGGCCAGGGGTTTATCAATCTTGTTAATTCTTTCAAAGAACCAGCTCCTAGTTTTGTTGATCTGTTCTACTGTTCTTTTGGTTTGTATTTCATTGATCTCTGCTCTGCTCTTTATTATTTCTCTTCTCCTGCTGGGTTTAGGCTTTATTTGCTGTTCTTTCTCCAGCTCCTTTAGGTGTAGGGTTAGGTTGTGTATTTGAGACCTGTCTTGTTTCTTGAGAAAGGCTTGTATTGCTATATACTTTCCTCCTAGGACTGCCTTTGCTGCATCCCAAAGATTTTGAACAGTTGTGTTTTCATTTTCATTTGTTTCCATGAATTTTTAAAATTCTTCTTTAATTTCCTGGTTGACCCATTCATTCTTTAGTAGGATGCTCTTTAGCCTCCATGTTCTTGAGTTCTTTCTAACTTCCCTCTTGTGATTGAGCTCTAGTTTCAAAGCATTGTGGTCTGAAAATATGTGGGGAATGATCCCAGTCTTTTGGTACCAGTTGAGACCTGATTTGTGACCTAGGATGTGATCTATTCTGGAGAATGTTCCATGGGCACTAGAGAAGAATGTGTATTCTGTTGCTTTGGGATGGAATGTTCTGAATATATCTGTGAAGTCCATTTGGTCCAGTGTGTCATTTAAAGTCTTTATTTCCTTGTTGATCTTTTGCTTAGATACCTGTCCATTTCAGTGAGGGGGTGTTAAAGTCCCCCACTATTATTGTATTGTTGTTGATGTGTTTCTTTGCTTTTGTTATTAATTGGCTTATATAATTGGCTGCTCCCATGTTAGGGGCATAGATATTTACAGTTGTTAGATCTTCTTGTTGGATAGACCCTTTAAGTATGATATAGTGCTCTTCCTCATCTCTTATTATAGTCTTTGGTTTAAAATACAATTTGTCTGATATAAGGATTGCCACCCCAGCTTTCTTTTGGTGTCCATTAGCATGGTAAATGGTTTTCCACCCCCTCACTTTCAATCTGGAGGTGTCTTTAGGTCTAAGATGAGTCTCTTGCAGACAGCATATCAATGGGTCTTGTTTTTTTTATCCAATCATATAGCTTGTGTCTTTTGATTGGGGCATTTAGCCCATTTACATTCAGGGTAACTATTGAAAGATATGAATTTAGTGCCATTGTATTGCCTGTATGGTGACTATTACTGTATATTGTCTGTGTTCCTTCCTGGTCTCTGTTACTTTTAGGCTCTCTCTTTGCTTAGAGGAACCCTTTCAATATTTCTGGTAGAGCTGGTTTCATGTTTGCAAATTCCTTTAGTTTTTGTTTGTCCTGGAAGCTTTTTATGTCTCCTTCTATTTTCAATGACAGCCTAGCTGGATATAGTATTCTTGGCTGCATATTTTTCTCATTCAGTGCTCTAAATATATCATGCCAGTCCTTTCTGGCCTGCCAGGTCTCTGCGGATAGGTCTGTTGCCAATCTAATGTTTCTACCATTGTAGGTTACAGACCTCTTGTCCCAAGCTGCTTTCAGGATTTTCTCTTTGTCTCTGAGACTCATAAGTTTTACTATTAGGTGTCAGGGTGTTGACCTATTTTTATTGATTTTGAGGGGGGTTCTCTGTGCCTCCTGGATTTTGATGCCTGTTTCCTTCCCCAAATTAGGGAAGTTCTCTGCTATAATTTGCTGCAATATACATTCTGCCCCCTCTCTCTTTCTTCTTCTTCTGGGATCCCAATTATTCTAATACTGTTTCGTCTTATGGCATCACTTATCTCTCAAATTCTGCCCTCATGATCCAGTAGTTGTTTATCTCTCTTTTTCTCAGCTTCTTTATTTTCCATCATTTGGTCTTCTATATCACTAATTCTTTCTTCTGCCTCATTTATCCTAGCAGTTAGGGCCTCCATTTTTTATTGCACCTCATTAATAGCCTTTTTGATTTCTACTTGGTTAGATTTTAGTTCTTTTATTTCTCCAGAGAGGGTTTCTCTAATATCTTCCATGCTTTTTTCAAGCCCAGCTAGTATCTTTAAAATCGTCATTCTCAACTCTAGTTCTGACATATTACTAATGTCTATATTGATTAGGTCCCTGGCAGTCAGTACCGCCTGTTGTTCTTTTTTTTGAGATGATTTTTTTCGTCTTGTCATTTTGTCCAGAGGACAATAGATGAATGAGAGAACAAAATGCTAACAGGGTAACAACGACCCCAGAAAAATATACACTAAACAACTCAGAAGAGACCTGAAACCAGGGGAAAAGAAAGGAAAAGAAAGAAAAAAGAAAAAGATAAAAAAAAAACCAGAATATGATCAAATATGATCAGGCTGGTGCCTAGATCAGTGCCACACACTAGATTTCGGGCATATTTTGGTCTGTTAGAAGAAAGTGCCTCCCAAAATTTTAAAGAAAGAAAAACTTACATATGTACAAAAATAAGGGTAAATACGATGAAGGGATGGAATATGACTGTAAAGATGAAAATTATAGAAGATTTTATAAAAGTAATTGATAAGAAGTTGGTTGAAAAAAGAAAGAAGAGGAATTAAAAAAAAGGGGGAGAGAATGTGATCAGGCAGGAGACTAGAACAAAGCCATACACTAGAGATTTAGGGTATATTTTGGTCTATTAGAAGAAACTGTATCCCAAAATTTTAAAGAGAGAACAAACTATCTATATACCAAAAATAAGGTTAACTACAATGAAGAGATAGAATATGACTCTAAAAATGAAAAAAAAAAAGATTTAAAAAAAAGGGACTGATAAGGTGTTGGTTGAAAAAGGGAAAAAGAAAAATTTTAAAAAAATAGAAAAAGAAAAAAACAAAATTAAAAAAATTTGAAACTTTGAAAGACTAAAGAATTATGGGAAAAAAGCCATGAATTCTATGTGCAGTATTCCCCTAGCGCTGGAGTTCTGCCGTTCTCATTGATCGGTAAACTTGGTCTTGGCTGGCTGTTCTTGTGGATCTTCTCGGGGAGGGGCCTGTTGCCATGGTTCCCAAATGTCTTTGCCGGAGGAGGAATTGCCCCGCCCTTGCCTGGTCCGGGCTAAGTAATCTGCTCGGGTTTGCTCTCGGGAGCTTTTGTTCCCTGCAAGCTCTCCATGCAGGTTTGGAGGCCTAGAGTGATAATGGCAGCCTCCAATCTCCGTCCCGCAGGAGCCGAGAACTCAGGGCCCCACTCCTCAGTGCACCCCCAGAGAAAAGCAGTCAATCACTCCCGTCTCCCCGGTCTCCGGCCACACTCCGTGCTCACCTGGCCTGTGACCGAACGTTTCTATCTCTGGCACACGACCCCGTGTGGAGTCTCCAAACCCAGCAGATCCCTGCAGTGTGCTTCCGCGCCGCTCCTCCTGGGGGAAGAAGGGGAATCTCCCCGGATCTGCCGCTTGTTGGGTCCCTGCTGGAAGAGCAGTGGCCTGACTGCCGCGGATCACAGTTTATGTCAACCCCGAGCTGAGAGCCCGCTCCTCGGCTCCGTCTCGGCAGCCGGCTTCCCCGCTCCGATACCTGGGAGCTCTGCCGCACTCAGGCACCCCCGGTCTTTCTCTGACCCCAAGGGTCCTGAGACCACACTGTCCCATTGAGGGTTCCACCCCCCACTTAGCCACTGGAGCGACGACTCTCAGCAGAGCCGACTTCTAAAAGTTCTGATTTTGTGCTCCACTGCTCTATCACTTGCCGGTAGCGGCTGACAGAGGCTCCCTCCCCTGCCGCCTATCTTCCGGAATATCACCTCGGATTCACTTTTCCGCACGTCCTACCTTCCAGAAAGTGGCCACTTTTCTGTTCAGAGAGTTGCTGCTATTCTTTTCTTCGATCTCCTGTTGAGTTCATAGGTGTTCAGAATGGTTTGATCCCTATCCAGCTGAATTCTTGGGACCAGATGAAATTTAAGTCTCTTACTCCTCCACCATCTTGCTCCTCCTCCCCTTTAAATTTCTTTTACCTTATCTCTTGCAGTAATAGCTTAGTGATTTTTAAGCCCAGACTCTACAGCTAGACTGCATCAGTTCCAATCCCCACTCTGTTACTTATAATTATGTGTTCTCAGTCAAGTTACTTAACTCTTCTATGCCTCAGTTTCCTCAACTGTAAAAGGTAGATAAAGATACATCCTGCCCATAGAGTTGTGACAACTCCATGAGTCGATGTATGGGAAACACTGAAAACAGGGCCTGATACATACAATGCACCACAGGAGTGTTAGCTATTGTAGTTGTTTTTCATTTTCTGATTGTGCTAATGTATAATTTATTTTATGTTGGTCACATAATCTCCTAATTTCTAAGTGATTGAGAAAAAGAAACTCATCATGGTGTCTGGCCTTCACACACACTTTGTGCCTCCATGGGTTTGCACCAGCTCCAGGGTATTTGCATATTAAAGGAGGTAAATAACTACAGTGAATAGAATACATTCAGAAATGGCAGGGACCTTAGAGATCATCTAGTCCAGGAGCTGGCACAACTTTTTCTCTCAGGGAACAGATTGTAAATATTTTGGCTATTGCCATATGGTTTCCATGGCAACTATGCGACCCCCCCCCCCCCCCCCCCCGCTGTTGCAGCACCAAAGCAGCCATAGATGATACGGAATGAATGGGTGTGGCTATATTCCAATAACACTTTTTTTATAGACACTGAAATTTGAATTGTGTATAATTTTTACATATGAAATATTATACTTCTTTTGATTTTTTTTCAACCATTTTTTAAAAATGTAAAAAACTTTCTTAGCTCACAGGCCATAAAAAACAGGTGGGTGACTGAACTTGGCTGACCCCTGGTCTAGTCCAAAGCTTGCAAATCCCAGTGCTTTCACCTGGGAATTCCACTTGGGGATTTTTTGTTGAAAAGTAAAGCTACCTGAGCCGGACTCCAAACCCACTAAGTAAAAATCTCTGGGTGATGGGCAATGGAATCTTTGCTGTGAACATGCTTGAGGAACCACACTTTGACAAACTACTGAAGGCCTTCATATGATTATGGAGACTTCATGCCTTTCTTCAGAGATCTAGAAATAATTTATAAAGGTCGAGTATTACAAGTACCACATTGCAAAAGTGAATGGGATCACTTGTGCCATAAATTACTTAAATTTATTCTTTACATTCTTTTATCTTTATTATTAATGTCTTGTGTCAACAAAGGTCATCATTTTTTTTTTACTATGTTGTAAGGATGTGGTAGCACCTTGAAATTACCCTAAAATAACTGCAAATTAGAGAAATCTCATTTCGTGTTTTGTCAACATAAGAACATGTACATATTTTTTGACACATTCTTTGTGGTGACAAAAAAAATAAAGTAAAATAAAAAACAAATGGTCTGGTGAATAAGTTCTGGTGCACACTTACTTGAAATATTATGCCTGTACTGCCCTGAAGGAGAGAGGTTCATCACATACCAATAACAAACAAAGTAGAGTAATATATACAATATGATTCAATTTTCGTTAAAAAAGGAAATACACTGATGACATTGGTTACCTCAGGCAGATAAGACTGGAGGGGGAAGTGGAGGATGAAAGACTAACTTCTTCTTGAAACATATCTTTATTGTTTGACTTTTTATAGGAATAGTTTTAAAATAGAAATATTTTAAGGTGTAAATTGGAAACAAAATTTCCAATAACCTTCATAGTCTATTTGGGACAAGAATCTGGATTTCCCTGATAAGAAAAAGAGGTCTGCTTCTGAGACTCACCAACTCTGGCAAAGTGGAGAAAATTTAATTTATAATGTGAATCTGCCTGCAAAATCACACAGTTATCATCTTTTTTCCCCAATTCAAGTCAGCGGTTCAAGGGAATCTTTGAAGTGGAATTCCATTATATAAATCTCATTTAAAGTCAGGTAGAACCCTGACTTTGAATAAGCCTTACTAAACAAGTCAGAAAGAGGCAATCCATTCTGCTTTTCTGGTCTTTATTTTCAATACACAGAGTATAATTTTAATAGGCAGCCTAATGGTTTGCTTCATTACCGAAAGTTTCTTAGACAAGTAATCCATCTAAATAGTTACTAATTACATAGCTTCCCTTAGACTTCCACTTTGCACTAGTGTTTTTTCAGCATCTGATTTTGTAAGAATTGTGGAGAGTACCATTACCAAATGCTTATCTAAATTATTCTGTTTCATTTGGGCACAACTGTCATTTCTGTGTAATTACATCTGAGCATTAGGTAACTGATGCTTTCTTAAGTAAAGAGAGAAAAATAGATGAATCTAATAGATCTATGAAGTGGTTCAAAATTAAATATGCTCAAGTTCAAAGTGAAAATTTCAAGACTAAAAGGGAAACTTCTTTCTCTAATTGCAATTTATCCATTTGTTCACACATCTGTTGTTTACTATGTCAGGACCTGCGCTAGTAAGTGTACACATGCTATTACCCAAAGAAGGCAGTTCATCTTTTTCCTCCTTAGAGAAAGGAAGCTCCAGGAAATTGGGTAACATGCAGTCACACACTGGTAAATGCACAAGCAGAGATTTAATGCAGGTCTATGTGTATATTTAGCAAACATTCTTGTAGCACAGCGCCTGTCACTATTCTAAGTATTCTCTGAATATTCATATATCGAATCTTCATAACTCCAGGAGTACGAATATTTGTCCATACCATTTACAGATGAGTACATTCAGACAGAGGAAAGTTACACAAATGACAGCTGGAATTGAAACCCATGCAGGCGGACTCCGGACTTTTTTTGAACCATCCCACTAGATGGCCTTTTCTGTCCTAAAGGCATTGTTGCCCACTGCAGTGGTCTGCTTTGGAAGTCAGACTAACACATCAGGACAGAAATAGAGTGGGCTGGGTGCTGAAGTCAACAGCAGTGGCTATAGAACTCTGTCATATTAAGTGACTGAAAACCCAACCCATTGCCTTTGGGGGAAAAAGGAGGAGAATTTCTTGAGTCATGCTATGGACTGTGTTGTTCGTATGTTAAACCCTAACCCCCAGTTGGACTATATGTGGAGAAAGGGCCAGTGAGATAATTAAGGTTAAATAAGCTCATAAAGGTGGGGCCCTGACACAATAGGATTAGTGCCTTATAATAACAACCTGACTGCCCCCCCACCCCCACCTTTCCCTCTCTTCCTGGGGACCCGCAAAAGGGAGGCTCTGTGAGCAGGGTGATAGCTGCCTGCAAGTCAAGAGAAGAGTCCTCAGAATGAAACTGGCCTCACTGGAACCTTGATCTTGGACTTCCAGCCTCCATTAGCATGAGAAATAAATTCCTGTTGCTTAAGCTCCCCAGTGTATGGTATTTGTTATGGCAGCCTGAGCAGACTAAAATACATTATGGCTCTGAAAAGTCCTGGGGTTAATCTAATTAGGCATAGACAGATTCTGGGACTTAAATAATATTAGGCTCTCAATCCCTCCCTTCCTCTCCTGCTCTCCTTTTTACCCATTCTTGTTTTTGTTTTCCTCCTAATTGACCATATTCTCAGGTCAGCATCCTCTAAGTGCTCCCACCCCCACAGGCTGATGTAGTGATTCTCAGTCACCAGCTGATCTTAGTCAAGGCTAGTGCATGATTCTAGTGAAATCCCAGGGGGAAGAAGGCTTCTCTACCCCCACAAAAGGGAACAATTGAGACTTACTGGACTAGCTTGGATCAGGTCCCTGAACCAATCACTATGGATTGGTTACTATGGCCCAGGTTACTTCTTTTCCCCTGGAGCAGGCAGCCTGGGGCCAGCCACCTTTGAGCTATCGGCTGGGAGTGGAGCGCAGTGTCTTCCGGGAAGAAAATTGAGATGGCTGCACCAGAAGGGAGAAGTCCACTGTAGTGGACTGACTTACACGAGTAAGTCCACTACAGTGTTACCAGCCTTCTGCTAGGCCACTAATGCTCAATGAGGCTGTGCACTGAAAGGACTTGGGAGCTTATTAAAAACTACAGGTGCCAGAGGCTTAACCCTCAGAGATCCTGATTACATACTTTTCTCAGAAGCCTTTCCAGGTTGCAGAGACCAGGGGCTCTACTCAGAGGTACTTTTCTTTTTTATTTGATAGCTTAATGAGATACAGTCTTTTCGGGCATAAGTTATTAGAAACCAATGAGGGTGTGACATCGTGATTAAATATATATTTGGTCTTCATCCCTGTTTCTGGCACAGAGCTCCTAAACCCTTGGAATTTCCTAAGTGATAAGAGTGCTAATGGTGTCTCAATATTTCTAACAAACACCTTTCAACCTCACCTGAGTTTATGTTAATGGTGTAATTTCTGGAAAGCATCTAAGGGTGGGGAGTGGGCTGTGGTGGCTAGTTGCCAGGGTAACCAACCAAGAGGATTAGAACTTTCAGTCCTACCCCCTGACCTCCTGGGAGAGGAAAGGGGCTGGAGGTTGAATCAGTCATCAATAGCCAGTGATTTAATCAATTATGCCTATGTAAAGAAGCCTCCATAAAAACCCAGGAGTAGGTTTGGGGGGCTTCAGGTTGGTGAACATGTGGAGATTTGGAAGAGTAACACCTGGATTGGGCATGGAAAGTCCATGCCCATCGCCCATTCCTTGCCCTTTGCATCTCTTTCATCTGGCTGTTCCTGAATGATATACTTTTATAATAAACTGGTAATCTAGTAAGTAAAATGTTTTTCTGAGTTCTGTGAGCCAGCTTTAGCAAATTACTCCAGCCTAAGGAGGGGAACCTCTAATTTATAGCTAGTGGGTCAGAAGCACGGGTGACAATCTAGGCTTGCAACTGGCATCTAACTGGGGCGGGGTCATCATGTGAGACAGCCCATACCTATGGGATCTGACACTATCTCAGACGGATAGGATCAGAATTGAGTTGAGTTGTAAGATCCCGCCTCCCTGATACTGGAGAATGGCTTGTTGGTGGTGTGGACCCCACATACACATATTGGAATTGGTGACCAGAACTTTTAGAGACTCCTAACTTAGCCATTTTTTAAAAGTCTGTGTGAAACACTCCTACTAAAATGCAGCTGTGTACCAAAAATGGCATTCCTTTCCTTAAGAACTAGTAAGTGAAAGAAATAAAATTGTCCTTTGAGAAGCATTGTAAGATGCAATCAATGGATTAGAGTATAAATATGCAAAGCAAACTAGAAGAACCAGAAAGATGCTTAACACCAGCAGGACAACATAACATGAATTCTTACTATTTAATTTTTTTTTTACTTATCATGTATACATGGTGCTGATAATGTAAACTTCCAACAGGAAAAATAACTAGTGTATTTTTTCATCCACATTCAACCCTCTCCTTCAAGTATTGATCATTGCTAAATTTGCTAATTTTAGGACTGCATTGATATATTTATTTCTGGGGTTTATTTTGGTTTTGTTTTTGTTTTGCCTGTGTGAGAAATAAGCATGGAAACAAAACCTAAGTGAAGGCACAGAGTAAAAAGGAAAAAAATACAGAGAGCATGGAAAGACTGTGAAAGCTCATTCTTCAGAACTGATGAATTTCCTAAATGAAGAAGCAGCATGGACATTCAAAGAAAAAGGAACAAAGTGAATCTCATTTCCAATAGCAGTTGCTCAGGCTGCAGGAGAGACTAAACTTCTATGAATATGCATATTAACATAAGTGAGAAATCTTGCTCTGAAACTGTTGGGGGGAAGAAATGGAAATGATCATTTAAGTAGCAGTGGGAAAATAGTTATGATATTCTCTTAACTGTATGCAACAGAAAATAATTCTGGCCTTATACTTAAAGAGAAATGGAGTTTGTTGAAAGAATAAAGCTTAGCTCATAAAAGCACCAGAAAACTAGGCTTAGAATGTATTGCAGAAACAAGGTGAGACCAGAACCCAAATCATGCTGCAAGCCAGTGTGATGACATTCTGCTGTCACCATAAGAATCTGGACCTTGCTGTTTGCTCACTCAGCCCTAGACACTGGGTGTCATGCCATATGCATTCCGTGGCTGGTTTCACACATACTCAGTGTAAACAGTGATTTCCCAAACAGCAACTGCCCCATATAAGGAAATCTAACTGTAACCAAATTGTTTGTATTTAACTTCTCTGAAGAATGTGCAATTTATCAATACCTAATAAAAATGAAGATGCTTATATCACGCAGTAATTCAAGTAATTCGGAGTATATGCCTTGGTGAAACTCAGTATGCACAAGATCTGCATATCCAAGCATATCCATTGAAAAATAATTGTCCTCTTCAGTTCTTTATCAGTGGCTTACATGGAGATTTGAAAGAATGCTTACAAAATGTCAAATAGTCAAAGCCAGGATAGAGAAAAAATAATTTCTAAAAAAGTCCATCTGAATCAGAAGGATCCCAAATATTTGTGAAAGTCTGAAACACTATGGTAAACTGACAAAATGAAGTATAACAAAGGTACATTTTTTCTTTACTTTTTTTTAAGATTTTATTTATTTGACACAGAGAGATAGCGAGAGAGAGCACAAGCAGGGGGAGTGGCAGGCAGAGGGAGAGGGAGAAGCAGGCTCCCCACTGAGCAGGGATCCGGATGTGGGGCTCAATCCCAGGACCCTGGGATCATGACCTGAGTTGAAGGCAGACGTTTAACCGACTGAGCCACCCAGGTGCCCGTTTCTTTACTTTTTAATAGCCAACTGTATACATACAGGACGAGGAAGACCTGACTTGCGGAGGAATTTCCTGTGAAAATAACTTGATGGGTTGGAGTTGACCACAGACCTACCATGAATGTTGTATGACTGCCAAATTATCTCTGCTCTCAGGTTACATCTGGGCCTCATGCTCAGTTCGGAGGAGGGACATCAACAAACCAGAAAACCTGCAGACGAGGATCAAAATGATCAGTATGCTACGTTATATGAAAAATAGTTGGAGGAAACAGTAACATTTAGGCTGAAAATAGAGACTAAAGGAAGACATAACCATCTTCTAATATTATGTAGAAGAGAGAAGAAATCCCACAGAATTTCAGCTAAACATGATCTGTATTCCTCCAGCAGATAAAACATGAACACATGGATAGAAATTATATGAATATGTATTTTCTTCTATAAGAAGAATGAACTTTCTAACATCTATAGATTTCCAACAGGCAGTTTAATAAGCTAGTGAGTTCCTTACTCCTGGAAGTAATCAAGCAGAAACTCGATGGCTTATTATTCTATTGGCTGAAAGATTTTAAATATTTTAAATTTTCTTAATACTCTTCTGCATTCAGAGTTTCTCTTGTTAAGATTAAGAAAATATGTCTGCAAAACAAAGAAAAAAGAATACTAATAGCTTGGAGAACATACTATATTCAAGATTCTTTACTGATCTTAGAGGCCATGGATATAATTACAAAATAATCTTATTTTTGTCTTCTCCCTCCTTTTAATCCTGCTCAGTGAGGCTATTCCCTTCCCTGTTTGGATGACGTCCTGGGCCAGCCTATGACTTCACAAGTTATATTTAGATAATAGTCCTACAATTACTTCAAATCACAAACATGATCTAATTTATAATTTAAAACATCCATTATTATGTTATGATCAAAAGTTAGAACTTGATTTAAAGTGAAAACACTCCTGCCTTCATGTCCTCATGGGCCTGAGCCTGCCTTTGGTTGGCTGCTTGCACTGCAAGAAGAGCTCAGGCAAGGCAAGAGAGGGGGCAGAAGAAAAATTTCCCCCAGCGGGCATGTTAAGATGGTTGCATGTGCTCAAGAGGTTGTTGGGGTGGGAGTTGATGCCGACTTGTTCTTGTATAGGAACCTTTTGATCTCTGGGGACTCCTTCCTGGAACCCTCCAAGTAAGATTCCCAGGTCATGGGCTGGGCCTCTGCCCTGGCTGGATTCCACTGTCCTCCCTTGGTTGCTGCCCCAGCTGGTATAGTCCGTGTGCCTACCACCTTGTTTCCTTGGTAGACCATGTACTTGAGGGAGATCCCTTTAAAAACAACCCCAGGTTGGCATCACAATCATAGTTTCCACGTTTCGTTTGGGGGTCAATAACACCTTTCACTTGCTATAGAACAAGGCAGGTGCAATTACTTCCTAGGGGCCTGTTTGCTCTGTTGTCATCAGATGTTTTCACTTCCTCAGGCATGAGGTAATTCACAGTCCATGGAGCCCAGGAATACCTATCATGCTCTCCAAGTGGTTCCACTGAAACCCCTCTCATGTGACCTACCACTGGGAAGCAGCACCACCATACCCCTCCCCACCTGAGAGGTAAGAGTGCAGCTCTCACCTAAAAAAAAGTCTCCTGACAAATCTGTCCTAAATCTCAACTTGTCTGGTCCTTTTCCATCTAAATGCACTCTGAATGAAGGGCCCCTGGGTAAAGGACTCATAATCTCAATGGACTTGAGTGTTTTCTTTGTAAATCTGCATTGTGAGCATCTGTTATATCTGATATCTATCATATCTTGGTGCCTTGGTCAAAAATTCTGATTAAACATCCCTATTATACTCACTTAGTCCCCTCAACAAAACTGTTTGATAGGTGTCAATATCCACATTCTATAGATAGGAAAATTGAGGCGCAGAGAGAGGAAATAATTTGTCCAAACCATAATCAGACAGCTTGTAAATTGTGAGAAATGATACGAGTCCAGAATCTGTTATTCACATGTACACCATACTACATTTAGAATAGCTGCTTTCATTGTATAGAATAATCAACCTACATGTGTAATTTTCCTTGTGGGAGCAGGGGAGGAGAGTTGTTATTGCTGAATAGCTGGAACCAAACATAAATTTCCAATCATTATATTTTAGTCAATGGCTACTTAAAAGCTCTGCTTAGGGGGAGCCCGGCTGGCTCAGCTGGTGGAACGTGTGACTCTTGATCTCAGGGTTGTGAGTCTGAGCCCAACGTTGGGTGCAGCGATTACTTACAATATTAAAAACAACAACAACAACAAACCTCTTCTTTGTAGACTAATACACCATGATGTATTAGCTGCATGTGCATGTTAGTCAGCTAATTTATCTGTTCTGTGACAAGTAAAGGATAACAGTAAACATTTACTGGGCACTTACTAGGAGCCAGGCACTGTCCTAAGTGTTTTACCTAGATTCTTTTTTTTTTCCTCAAAACACCACAAAGTTAGTATTTTTCCCACTTTACAGATGAAGAAAGAGAAACCCACGAGAAACACGGGAAAAAACACTGAAGACAGACGACCAGACTTTTTGTTCCTGTTCTACCATTTACTAGAGCTTGCTGGTCCAGGTCTGTAACTCCTTACCGCCATATTTCTCCTGATCTATCACATGTGAAGAGTAACATCTGTCCTGTTTCCTTTGCAGGATCCATGTGGGATCAAATGAGACAATGTGTGGGTAAGAAGTTTTCAAACTCATGAACTACTGACCTGATTCAGAGAATCGTTCTGTTATTCCCAGTGAAGGCAGCCGCAGTAAGGAACACTGCAAGTGCATCCTTAGCTAAATGTCACATGACAAGGACCACAGAGATGTCGTTTGACAGACAGCAGCTAGTTTGCATGGCAGAATAGGGACTGTGTCCTGAAAATCATTTAAACAGAAGGAAAAGAAACCTAGAAAAAAAATCTCAAAAATAGTATTGTATTGCTGAGACAGGGCCAAGCTGGGAAAGCTTTGGGGGATTTTGTTGCTCTTGAGAACTATTATAAGGCTTGAAAATGAGAGCCAGGTGAAGGAAAAGAGAGAAAAGCCACAAAAGATGAGCAGAGAGAGAAAAGAGGCACAAAATCACAAATTCAGGGAAAGCAAGCATAGCAATACAGCAAAGTATTTTTAAATCCATTCAAAAACTGACCAGAGATTCTAAGATATGATTGAATGTTTGCAAAACACAACAGCTGCTGCATTCCACAGTCTACAAGAGAAATAATGGAAACTTTCTTTTCTCTTTTCCAACAAGACATAACAAAAGCAGAGCTGATGTAATTAATGAAAAAAAGATGGCTGTTTGAAACAGTGAAGGCACTGAACAACAGAATGGAATGGAAATGAGGTTCACATTTAGGGACAATTCATTATTTATCCGCTATACTTTTTATGCACACTGCGTTCTGCTAATATTCCAGGGATAATACCAAACCTGGTTGGTAAACTATGCAAGCGTGAGTAGTTAGAGGCTGCGATGGAAGGATCAGGCGCATGGAGTTATTCCTTGAATATCAATTAGCATAGTCCATCCAACCTGAAGACTCTTACAATTGAATACTTCAACTTAATGGATCTGTTTTCAAATTCCCTTTAATGGCCCTTCTGTGACCACAATATCTACTTTTCCAGACATCCTAAGTAGAAACCATTATGGACAATGTATGTAGAATCCCCTAAGGAGAGCATATGGAGGAGAGAATGTGGATTGCCAAATTTAGCAGCTCTGGAGAGCGTGTTTTTGAATTAAACTTGAATCTACAGGGATTACCGTTCATTTATGACTGGCAAAACATATCTTCCCATTTCTGAAAGATAAATCCCACTGATATACATGTGGATTTCACAAGTGTTTCTCAAAAACCGTAAGACCAAAAAAAAAAAAAGAAAACCCTTTCCACGAAATGCAAGTGTTCCATACCTATTTGCGAATTATGATGTCACGGTATTTTCGCAGGGTTCTTACTAATAAATAGGGAATCTTGTAAGTACTGTACCAACTCTGACCTGAGGAAACTTGGTTCAGAAGTTTCATCCCTGAGACCTAGGGTTTGGTGACTTTTTTTGAAAAATGTAAAGTGAAGGACTGGCAGGGCAGTAACTACAGTCTTCGATAGTTAAGGATAAGTAACATTTCAAACGTATTGGGAGGAGGGAACCAAAGCATTGTCAATTTTTTTCTCTTTTGTCAGATAAGATCAGTTTTTATTTTATTTTTCTTAATTTTAATTGTATTCCATCTTTATCTTTTCATAAAAATAATTGGCAGCACAAACACAGTTTGAAGCACAGATCTTTAAATTTAGTGCACTTTGTTTCATGAAAACTCCTCTTGGTTTATTTTAGTGTTCTAATTTCATTGTAGACCAGTGAAAATATTGTGGGGAACCAGAGCTGGTCGGCAGACCCACAACTGAAAACGACTAGCCTGATTCACTTCATTAGCATGAGCTGGTTCTCTACCCTAAGTCATCATTAAAATCTTATTTGAAAACTTCTAACTAGAGAACAACTAGAGAGCAAACTCTTGTAATTTAGGACAAATGATTAAATCTGCTAGTGAATGTTTACATTTGTTGGAGAATGATATTTTATTCTGTATCTATACAATAAATTCCTTGGAATAGAATTTATTTTTTTATCCCCATTTTCAAGGACCTGATATAGCTAGAATTTTACCCATTTTTGAATAGTTTCTATCAAAACTATTACCATTTCTTGAAACATTAGAAAACTTCTAATTTGCATGCATAGAACATTCTTCATTCTAGAAAGGAACACTCTTACTTCTTTCCCTTTTTTTCATCCTGAATAAGAAAGCTCTTTGATATTCATTCTTTTTCATGGTTAAATCAAACCATGAACTCCAAGAAATTTCAAAGATTGCTTTTTCTTTCTTTTTTTTTGGCATTGTCTTGTCTTGAATATCTAGTAATAAGTAGTCTGCAAAAGGAGAATTAAGAATGTTTATTGTTCAGTGATTTTTGATGTTCTGTTATTTTTATGAGATTTGGCCAATTACGAAAAGTAACTTAATTTTATTAATGCTGGTGGAGTAGCTTTCCACTGAAAGTGAAGACGAGCCTAAAAATCAAGTCTTACCTTGTACTAAATTTGAAAACCTACATATAGGGTATCTATATTCAAGCACATTTTTTTTCTTTTCCCTATCTGTTTGGAAATTACTATTAGCACTCTGACACTTACAGAAGAAAGAACTGGTTAAGTTCTCCCTCTAGCAAGACCAGCGGGCAATCTTCTTGAGTATTAAGTTCTTTAAGGGCATGTAAAAAATTCCTTTTTTTTTTTCTCCTTACCCTGTTACTCTAAAAGCCAATGCATGCTTAAATTCCATCCATCCACACTAAGCCTAAAATCTCAAACCAAGTAATCCACACACTAAAAATAAATTTTTTCATGGTAGATTAATCCAAATCCTGGAAAGTAGGGCTAGGTGAGGTGCTGATGAAGAGATTCACTTTTTTTTATTGGTATCGTTTTGGGAGTGTTTGAATTTTTTTTACAAGATTGTGTTCCTTTTGTAGTAAGTAAAATATATTATCAAGTATAAGTATGTAAGTAAAAATATATCAAGCATCATTTTTTAAATCTAAAATATGTGTTTTACTGACCCTCTCCAGCAACTATGCTTTTATTCTCAGAAGATAAATAAAACACAGATGGGAGGTAGTAAAAACCCAACATGCATTTCTTAAAATAAATAAATTATTGAATATGGAACTTGAAACTGTATTAAAACCAGCAGAGATCTGTTATTTTTCTTAAACATTGGCTTTTTAATTCATGCTAGCAGTTTTTCCTTATGCATCCTGAAGTGGCTACTCTGCAGAAATTTGTCAGTGACTTTACCTACATTATCTTAGAACCAGTAGAGGTCGCCATCTACCATGTTCTAGCATTTTAGGGGAAGGAAAAAAATCTTGAGTGGTTAGTAAAAATGCACAAAGGGGTCAGAAGTTTTCAATATGAAGCTTTCCTCTTGGAAGCTTTGCATAATTGAACCAATATTCAAGCAAGAGAAAAAAGTATAAATAAAAATAATGGATACAAGATGTTGGTGTTACAGAACTTCAAAAAACAGAATTTCTTAGAAATTACATAAAAATTTTTCTAGTTGACTTAGTTAATACAAATCCTTCTTTATGTCAGAATGTTGGAACAAAAACCTCAGAAAGTTATCAAATCCCAACATAGTAAAATCCGTATATTTGTAAAATGGCTTTGTGGTCTCTCTCCACCACTATGTTGGAAGCCCTTAAAAAGCTCAAGTGTTTATTTTTGCCCTGACTTATTCTGTGACTTTCATTCTGTATATTAGATTTTTTTAATGTCTTCGTTTTCTCAACTACACAATAAAAGTTAACCTGTCAACCTGTTAGTGTCACTCCTGGCTCTCACAGTTTACAAAGAACATTGAAGCTTTGATATGTAAATACTGCTGCTGGGTGTCCCAAAGATAGCTTAAAGTTTATTTTCTTTAAGGCATGATTTAATTGAAATAATAGAAGATCTGCCTTTTAGAAGAGGAAATAAACTGAGGCTTGGTAATTCTAGAATGGATAAATGGGTAGACATATAAGGATATGCAGCTCGAAGTAGGGAAAGCTTTTCCTAAAAACAGAATTTTCGTAACGATAAATGGTTGCTTCAGAAGTTAGTAAGCTTACTATCACCGGAAATATTCAAGTGGATTAGATACTCACTTGGTGACAGTGTGTTAGAAATTTAAATTCTCGGGTGTGGGTGAGAAGCTATACTAAACTTCTAAGAAAGACCAATTTTATTTCTTTCTTTTTAATTTTAAATTGATAACAGTGTTATATTAAAACTCATGTCATATTAGGATAATGCTAACTAATGTGACAAACAAGTCTGAAAATTTTGGTGGATTAAACAACCATTATTTCAAACTCAGGTACTGGTCCCATGATGTTATTGATGGTTGGCAGTGACTTTCCTCTATATGGAGACTCAGGGACTTGGCTTTCATCCATCTTGTGGCTCCACCATCTCCTAGGGCCTTGAAGTACTTTGCCTCCTGGGAAAAGGAAAAACAGGGAATACACAACTACTTCTTAACCACCTAATCTAGAAATGACACAGTCACTTCTGCTTATATTCCACTGGAGAAAATGAGTCATATGTTCCCATATGGATTTAGGGAGAAAGGGAAGCAAAACTTTGATGCACAGCTAGTCTTTTCCACCATCCATATCTCTGACCACTAAAAACATTTGTGAATACCCCTCTTCTTATTCATGAAACAAACTCCTTACCCCTTCAAGGAAGTCAACTCAGAATTGTATTCAGTAACTTCATCCAACTCAAAATCCAGAAAATCTGGGGGATGTATAATCCTCTCTATCAGGTATGGATGTGATTCCTTATAGTCCAATGACCATTTTGTTTCCTGAAGTAGATTACATCATTGGCTCAAATCTTGACCACTCCTCGATTCCACATCCTTTGCCATGTAACTTTGCAGCGTTCGCTCACTGTGGATGAAATGTTGTGCCCACCCTCTGACACTGAGCTCTGCTATGGGAGTTGCTCTGAGCAACAGGAAGATAGTACACAAGATGTAAGCAGAAGTCCTCTGTCAACATGAGAGCTTGCTCAAGGCTAGTCTACACAAAAATGAAAGATACATGGAGCAGAGCCAGTTGCCCCAGTCAAGCATCCTAGCTGACAGCTGGCCAACCTCCAGGTATATGAGTGAGCTAAGCCAAGACAGGGCTACCTGGTTAAACCCTAGCTGATCCTGGACACATGAACAATACATGCATAATGCTATATGACCCTTAGGTTTTTGTAATTGTTTATTATGGTAATAGGTAGCTGATACATTTCCTAAACTAGACTATCACTCTTAGTGAACACAAACTTGTTTCATTTTCTATAGTTTGCATAATAGCTAATAGTATACCTTCCTAAATTGGAATTTGAATTTTTATTGAGCTCAATTTCATATATGGCAAGACTTAGCTGAGAAAATGCTTTAAATAATGTCAAACACAAGCATAAATCACTTTTTACATAGTGAAGCACTCAACCTCTCAAATCGCTTTCAGATCTCTCTTCCTTTGATTTTCATAGCAACCCTGATGGAGGGTAAAACAGATATTAACTCTATACTACTGACTACCAACTCTCAGTGACTGAGTGACCTGCTCCGATTACAATTAGTTAATGACAGAACCAGACCAAACACACTAGAATCCATATCTCCTGGCTACCAAAATCTGTTCCCATTGCTGAACAGGTCTTCGTTAGAGAATTAATTTTCCACTGCTAATCTGTGATAAATATGGTCATGACATTCTTAACTCAGTGCAAATTTTTGAGTGTAAACTTTTTTCCTTTAGAAATCTCTGATCCCAGTTTATGACTATTCCCTTTAATGGAATGCTTACACCAGTATTTTCTTCTTAGACGAGCTGTAGAATGAACTATTCAGTAAATAAGAATTGGATGCATAGGAATTTTGGCCTAGAGTGGAATTTCTCAACTTCAGCACTGTTGACATTTTGGGCTAGGTAATTCTTTGTTGGAGGGGGGGAGGAGCCGCCCTGTTCATTGTAGAATATTTAGCAGCATCCCTGACGTGTACCTACTAGATGCCGGTAGAATTTCCCAAGTCGTGACAACCAAAAGTGTCTGCAGATATCGTCAAATACTCCTCCTCCCGGGAGAGAAATACTGATCTACAGATTAAAAGCAATCTGGATTTTGCAAGAGTACCAGGTTCCTTGAATATGAGAGCTGAAATCTAAGGGATGAGTTTGCACAACCTTTTCATTTTATAAGTGAAGAAACTGCATTCAAAGGGTTACACAAGACCATGAAGCTGGTTAATGCCATTTCTCTTGACACATAATTAAATCATTTTATATACCGTGTATGTGCTCCCCTTTACCCTGCCAGTGAAGTAATTTTGGATAGTCTATGTATCTTCTGATGCCTGTTCTGGGTTCAGGTAGTGATATATTAGTCCATTCTTTGGATTTCTATAGGTGCCTGATCCTACCCAGGTAAGGCCTTAAGTGACTTCTCTTCTCTACCTCTGTAACTCCCCCCACACACTTGACCATGTTTGCCATTCTCCTCCAGGCCAGGCCATGGTGACAGTCTTTTTTTTTTTTCTTTTTTAATCTCTTCCCAATCTATACATTTAGGTCCAGGTCTCCAGCTGTTCCCAAGACTCTGATTTTTTGACTGAGCCAAGATATAATCTTTTTGTCCTTTTTTCTCTTTTAGGCCTTCTTTGAAAACATCCTTTATCATTCCAAATTCCAAACCTTTGGATAGCAAACGTTTCAAGGCAAGATCACCTCAACCAAGAGCTCCTTTTCTACACAAAAATCTGCATCTTTTAATTATCATCAGCCTCCCAAATCCCCATTCAGATATTCTTGAGGCATATTTACACACCTTAATGACAAATTATCAGTTTGCTCTTAAATGATCCCACTGTTATCTCTTTGAAACATGTCTGTATTCTGGTTCAGCACACCAGTATTTTGCCCTTATCCCCCACATGGAGTAGCCTGTCATTTTCATCCCTGCTTTGGGGCACAGGGTATATTTTGCAACCCCGTCCCTTCTTTGGAACATGTAAGTGAACAAAACAAAATAGCTTTCTATGAAATGTGGATTAACAAATTCAGCCCTTTGGGAAGGCTGTTCAATGAAATGGGTGGAAAAATAATTATTTGATAAGGGTACGAAACTATAATGGAAAGTCCATAATTAAAAAGCTTGCGATCATAGCAGTCAAAGAGATGTCATCTATTTGTACTCAGGAAATTGACTCCTTTCATTGTAACCTATCAAGAATATAATCTGGTTTCAAATGATCATGTATTAACCTGTTATAAAAAGTTGCCATAATGTGGAGTAAAGAGAAAATTAGCATCCCATAGAGCGTTTGGGTAACAGGCACTTGGAAGCTATCTATTCTTATCACTTTCTTAGGGGTGGTTATTCATTCCCTTTTAAAATTATCTGACTCATTTAAGGAAAAGATGGAGGTAGGGAGAGACTTAGAAAAGAAAGAACTCAAAATCTCTGAGACTTTAGTCAGGGCAAATAAAAACAGAAAAAAATTTACATGCTAGGGTGCCATGTGATTCTGTCATAGATAGAGGTGCTGAGTAACTTCTGCTCTGGAAGGAACCTAAAAAAAAGAGTCAAGTCCAAAATATTTAAAAGTGATGCAGAAGCACATGGGTCCATTGCATAGTTCTGAACGCCCCATCAGTGTGCAGTATACATTAATAAATCTCACCATCTCACCTGGAAAATGTGAAGTGCTCATTCTCAGCTCTGATTTCAAGTGATATACTTTCATGTTTTCTTGAGGTTTTCTTTAATTTCAGGAAAAGTAATTTTCCAAGCTTAAGAGATACTTTTGGCTTGTTGTCTGGGTTGGAAAGGAACAGTTTTTATAGTTAGCATAAAAGCAAATCATTTTTAATGAAAGCCTCTTTTTAAAAAGTTGCTCATAGCTCTGTTTTTAAGATACCTACTAATGAGTTCTTTTATTTTAGGTGGACATTTGTCTGGGTTTAGGAAGCCAGAAAGTAAAGAGGAAAGTTAATGGTTATCAAGTAAGTTCAGGCTGCGGTTATGTGTTCATACAGGAAGGTTGGTTTCCTAAAATTTAGTTGCTCTGGTTCTCTTATATTCCTCTTAATGCTTCTTGAAAACAGGATGATCAAATAGTATAATTCAATTCTCATTCCTTACTTATTCCTTACTTTGCCTTGATAATGCTGTATGAAAAACAAACACAACGCTTCAGAGGAACATACACCAATAAACATTAATTTTGACTTATGAGTACATGGGTTCGCTGGTGTCTTGCAGACCTCAGCAGGGCTCTGTTAACCTGAATTGGGCTTGTTAATGCTTCTGCAGCCAACAGAAGCGCAGCTAGTGGCTGGCTGTCCTAGGATGGCCTCAGGAGGGACAATTCTGTTCACCTCTTAAGTTTTCCTCACTTCCTGTTAGCAGGCTAACGGAACTTGTTCTCACTCTTATGGCAGGAATCCAAGAGAGCAGGCAGAAGTGTACAAGGCCACCTGAAGCCTGGGCTCAGAATCAGAATTCTCTGGCTCAGGCCACATAATTATGGCTAAAGCAAGTCATAAGGCTAGCCCAGCGTGAAAGGCTGGAAAACTTCAGGACTTTATGGAAGGAACTAGAGAATCACATCTCCAGCAGGGTGGACATAGAGAGGAATGGAAATTGGTACATTTTTGTAATAAATCCACCACATAGGATAACAGTGTTGGTGAAAATGGGAATTGGGGGTGGGGCGCTATGTCTTAAAACTGCATTTTCCACAGCAACAACCTGCTTTTGTGTAGATTGTATATTTATTATGAGAAATGTGATTCAATCTCTTTTTTGGTACTATTTCTGCTAACACTATTTTATATCTAAAGCACAGTGGAAAAATCAGATAAACCAGTTCAAGTTTTTGGTATATTTTAATGATTCACAACTTCATTTATCTAAGTAAATTTTTCCACTGCCACTGACCTAATATTGTCAAATCTTCCCTTCAATTTTTTCTATGTACAGAAACGTGAGGGCTTTTTTTTTTTTTCAAACTTTCCATGGAGATTTTGACTAATGTCCTTCTTAGACTTATTCATATGTATGCTCTTCCCCTATCACTAATTCCCCCCCCTGGTGTGGAAACCTCTCTCTTTCTTCTCTCTCTTTTTTAAAGATTTTATTTATTTGAGAGAGCGAGAGAGAGTGAGAGAGAGCACGAGCTGGGGGAGGGGCAGAGGGAGAGAGAGAAGCAGGCTCCCTGCTGAGCAAGGAACCCGATGGGGGGCTCAATCCCAGGACCCTGGCATCATGACCTGAGCTGAAGGCAGACGCTCAGTCGACTTAGCCACCCAGGCGCCCCCCTCTCTTCTCTTAAGCCTACATTCCTCCTTCTTACAATAGCAGTACCTTAATTTTTCTGTGGGGAATCATCCTTCTTCCTTTCCATGAAGACGGGTTATGGCTATCAAGAGTTAGGGACATAACTCAAACTTGTCTATTGGCTCCTCTGCCAGGGGAATTTTAATATTTGGTTTCTTGGCTTCTCCTTTAATTCTATGAATTACTTCATATGCTTCCAAGAAATTTATTTGCAAGTTATCCAGAAGTGTTTCCTGTTCCTTACAATCAGAGGATACTAAAATATGCATCCCTTAAATTTTACTTTGTGTATACTTTTTCTTACCTCAAAGAATGTAGAGTATATTGCTTTCATTTTAAGTTCTTATCTAAGGAGTATAACTTAGGGATTTTTACTTAAACAAACAAACAGAGGGGCGCCTGGGTGGCTCAGTCGGTTAAGCGTCTGCCTTCTGCTCAGGTCATGATCCCAGGGTCCTGGGATCGAGCCCCACATCGGGCTCCCTGCTCAGCGGGGAGCCTGCTTCTCCTTCTCCCTCTGCCTGCCACTCCCCCTGCTTGTGCTCACACTCTCGCTCTCTGTCAAATAAATAAATAAAGTCTTTTAAAAAAGGCATGTTTGGGGCGCCTGGGTGGCTCAGTTGGTTAAGCGACTGCCTTCGGCTCAGGTCATGATCCTGGAGTCCCGCGATCGAGTCCCGCATCGGGCTCCCTGCTCGGCAGGGAGTCTGCTTCTCCCTCTCCCGCTCCCCCCTCTTGTGCTCTCTCTCTCTGTCACTCTCTCTCTCAAATAAATAAATAAAATCTTTTAAAAAAATAAATAAATAAAAAAGGCATGTTTAAAAATAAAAACAAATATATTGAGTATTTGGATGGATGAACAGCCATGAGAGGTGTTGGAGTAGGGACCATGGTATTAATGAAATACTATGAATATTATAGTATTTATTCATATTTGTTGACAGTAAAGAGAAACTAGAGACAGAAAGGGTGTATGATCTTTGAAGTTAGATCAGGGTTCTAATTATAGGCCAGATAGGTACTAGATTATGGTCTTGGGTAATGCACTTAGATTCTTAGCCATTAAAATGTGATTCATAACACATTATTATACCAATCCTAGTGAGAATTGGAGATAATATATAAATTGCTTGCCACATAATAGAGGCTCACTGGTTTATAAATATTAGTATTATGCATCTATTTATTTATTTATTTAATTATGTTATGTTAATCACCATATATTACATCATTAGTTTTTGATGTAGTGTTCCATGATTCATTGTTTGCATATAACACACAGTGCTCCATGCAGAATGTGCCCTAGTATTATGCATTTAAATAGTGAAGAATTTACTTCACCTGAAGAAAGGTCTGTCCTTTGTCCCTGCTCCTGGTATGTAACCTCTAAACCCTTGGAATTTCCCAACTGACAGGAGCCTCTTTGCTATTCATGGTGGCTCCCTCAGACCACAGCTGATATTTTATGGTAATGAGGTGACTTATGGGGGGCCCCTAGATAGTTCACGGTAGCAAGATGACTCAGGATGGGGACTGGTCACATCGAAAAGACCAACCAAGTGATTAGAAAATTGAGGTTTTGCACCATGTTCTATCAGCCTGACCTCTGCAGGTGGGAGGTGGACATCAAGTTCAACCACATGGACAGTGGTTCAATCAATGATGCCTACATAATGAAATCTCAGTAAAACCTCTGGAAACTGAAGCTCAAGTGAGCTTCATTGGTTGGCAATACTTTATGTACATATTGCCACATATTGATGCCAGAAGGATATGCATCCCTGAGGACGCAGAAGCTTCACACGTGGAGGCCTCCCAATGCCAGATTCTGCTCTCTGCATCTCTTCCCTTGGCTGGTTTTGATTTGTATCCTTTGACTATAGTAAAACTATAATGTTCTATATAGCCCTTTCCTGAATTCTGTGTCATTCTAGTGACTTACCAAAACTGATGGTAGTTTTGGAAAACCCCCAAACTTGCAGTTGGTGTCTGGAGTCTTGATCTGGCTTGGCAGTATGGAAGGACCGTGTCCTTACCCTTGAGTCTGGCTGACTCTGAGTAGCATATTATATTCAATCAAGTAAACAGAATAATGCCTCTAGAAACTGAGAAAAACAATCTGGTTTTTCTTCGAGGCAGCTGGGAATGGTAACTGGAAATTAATTCTATTTAGAATGTGCAAATACAAGTATTATTCTCTTAATTTAGTGCATGTACTATATACGCTATCATTTTTATTATATTTTGGCAAATGTAAAAAAGCATTTTAAGGACCTTCATATGTTCACGTGTAATCTCCCAAGACCCTACCCTTTTTTTATTAACATCTTGGATTCTTAAATCCTTTAATTCTGCCAAAGGGATTTTCAGAAATACAACCTTTATATTTGGAAAAAGATTTCTTCACTGGTATTAGGCCGCTGAGCAGAATATAATCTTTCCAAAACTTACCTATAATAATAATAATGACTACCATTTAAAGAGTCCCTTTACTATGCCAGACACTATGCTCAGTACTTTTATATGTACATATTCTAATTTTTATAACCAAACTGGAAGATATTTATTATCATTCTCTTTTTTAAGATGACAATTATTATTTTTTTATTGAAGTATAACTGACATACAATATTCTGTTAGTTTTAAGTGTGCATCATAGTAATTCATTATTTTTATACATTACAAAATGATCCCCACGATACGTCTAGTTACCATCTGTCACCATACAAAGTTATTGTAATATTATTGACAACATTCCCTATGCTAGATATTACATCCCCATGACTTATTAATTTTATAACTAGAAGTTTGAACTTCTTAATTCTCTTCACCTATTTTAAGCCTGCCCTCCAACCACTCCCCTGTCTGGTAACCAGCAACTGGTTTCCTGTATCTCTGAGTCTCTTCTGTTTTGTTTTTTCATTTGTTTTGTTTTTGAGAGTCCACATATAAAACCATATGGTATTTGCCTCTGTCTGATTTATTTCACTTAGCATAATACCGTCTAGGTCCAAATGGCAAGATTTCACTCTTTCTTATGGTTGAGCAGTATTCCATTGTAGATATGTACTACATCTTCTTTATCCATCTATTGATGGATAAAGGGTGGGGGAGAGGTTAGGGAAAGAAATTTAAAAGATTTGGAGTCTGAGAGTAAGTGGTTTTTTAATGATTTTTTATTTTATTTATTTATTTGACAGAGAGAGAGAGAGACAGCACGCACAGGCAGGCAGAGCGGCAGGCAGAGAGAGAGGGAGAAGCAGACTCCCCGCTGAGCAGGGAGCCTGACACAGGGCTCGATCCCAGGACCCCGGGATCATGACCTGAGCTGAAGGCAGACGCTTAACTGACTGAGCCACCCAGGCGCCCCGAGTAAGTGGTTTATCACAGTCTTTCCTGGCTGGAAACTTACTGAGGATTGAACAGTTCATGATATCATAGTTAAAAATTTAAAGACACAGCAAGGTGTAAGTTTTAAAGGAGTCTTGATAGTAAGGTTTTCTGACAAGTGAGTTGTTTGTCCAGGTAAGTAACCTGTTGTTCTGATAGAACTGTCCACCAGAATGAGCAATCTCTTTGCCCAGAAAAAAACAGTTTGCAAGAATTTCTGAAAGCAGTAAGTAAAATTATATATTAGTTTACATTCTTATCTTCCTGAACAAAAAATACCTGAAGTAAATGGTTAAGTCATGTTGACATGGTTGGTCTCAATTCTCAAAAATGAGGAAATCTAGTAATTTTCCAAGGTCTACACCTAGGATTCGGGTGACCTCAAAGTCCTAGCTTATTCAATAGCTCCAGTCTTTCTCTCCAGATATTTTTATATATCCCTGAAAAATAAGACTACATGTCATCACAGAACTTTACTACCAAGACTAAGAACTATGATAAAAGAAGATAATTTAGGTGATATAAACTTCATTTAACACTTCATAAAGTGGACAGTCTCTATTTGGAGAACAGCGAGTCAGGGGATAAAGTGGTGAGCTTTTATAGAGGAAAGAATAAGAAACAAGGAAGAGAAAAGTAGAGAATAAATAAAAAACAAGGAAATAAGTGTAGCGCAGAACTGGCTTGGCATTTGGGTACTGGCTGGCTGGATATATCGTGTTTCTGGTTAAATGAAGCATTTGCAGGGACACAGAAGTTATCTGAATTTTGTTTTGTTGACATGGCATCCCAGGCAAGAGTAGCTCCATCTTGGGCCTAGAAAGTTATTTCAACAGACCTAAGGTTGCCTATATCGATATGACTTTACTGTTTTTTGTTTTTGTTTTTTCCAGGAAGATAAGGCTATAGACCAGTAAATTACTTCATTGCTTTAAAGTGGAGGAAAATTAATTTTTCCTCCACCTTCTGAGTTCTTGGCTGAGAACTCTGCAACAGGAGACAGATTAACAGGAGCAAAACACAGCAGAACAATTACCTACATACCTTATGAGAGCACCACAAAAATATGAGATTCAAAAGGCAGCCAGATAACTGAGGTTTTTATGCCACCGTTAGCTAAGGAAAGGGATAGGATCCTGGGGCTTCAAAAGAGGGAAGGCAATTCACGCACAGGAGGGTAAGAAGAGCATATATTTGGTAAACAAAAGTTGTCCTGCCATGCAGAGAAGTTTCTCAGGAAAAAGGTTATCTCTGGTAAGAACTCTCTCCCTGGTACAGCTTTGCTCCCCCAAATAAATTTCCTTTGTAAATGTAGATTTTTCTTACAAAAAGGTAACTTCTACTCTCAGAGCTTCTGCTGTATCTTCAGCTTTTTAAAAAATAATCAGCCCCCAATAATTCTTATGCCAAAGAGGCATATTTTGGAGTGGCACATTCTGCTACTCTTCAACTTATTTCCAGAAAATTCATTTGGAAAAATAAACTATTCAACCAGTCACTTTCTCAGGACAATAGATTGCTTATTTGGGCAAGCCGCTTGCAGATGACATAATTGTTTACTCATCTAAAATCACTTCCAAAAAAAAAGAAAGAATATGGGCGCCTGGGTGGCTCAGTGGGTTAAGCGTATGCCTTCAGCTCAGGTAATGATCCCAGGGTCCTGGGATTGAGCCCCACATCGGGTTCCCTGCTCAGCGGGGAGTCTGCTTCTCCCTCTCCCTCTGCTCCTCCACTTCCCACTTGTGCTCTCTCTCTCACTCACTCTCTCTCTCTCTCTCTCAAATAAATAAATAAATAAATAAAATCTTTAAAAAAAATCACTTCAAGATCCTCACCTCTCTGGGACCACTAATCTTAAACTCCTTTATATCATGAACATTTTCCAATCCAAAACAGATCCTTGCCTTGAAAGACTAGGATTAAACCACTGGGGCCCAGACTTCAAAACCCTATAAATATATACCTCTGACATCCTTCAGAGACTCTGTTAGGACTCTAACAAGATTACTCTCTTTAACAGTAAGGATTTAATATAATAATAACAGTCAGTCACGACCCCACTCTGCTTGATGAGCAGGTTATTCTGGTAGTCATCTAGGTCTGTGAGAGACTGGACTAAATGGGTAACCAAAGGGAAATGCTAGAGAATGGAACATGCTGCTAATAATCTAGTGCATAAATATACGTCCTCCTTGTCCTCTCATCACAAATGACCTCCTTGTTGATCTCTGGGCTAGGATCCCTCTGATGGTGACCACCGGCCCCTATGACAAAAGAACATTTCGAAATTTTCTAGAGTCTTGGGGCAAGTAAAGTAAGAATAATAAAGATGTGTTATAAAGACTCTGTGAGAAATGCATGTAGAGTTTTTCATACCATGCCTGGCACATACTAAGTAATCCGTGTTGGCCGCTGATAGTATGATTCAGTCCCCTTTGATTTCACTTTTCCTCTTCATCATTCCCAACTCCATATTCAAACTCATCAGTGACATTCAGGATGGGATTTTGAACACTAAACACGTTTTATAGGGCTTTAACTTGAATCTCAACACAAAGAAATAATCACATAACTTTCTTCTAAGAAAATAATACATGAATGACATTTATCAAATATTGATAGGGTATTTATTAAAGTGCATTTTCACATTTAATGTTAGAGTGTATATATTAAAAATACTAACTATACATGTTATTTGAATGCCTATATCATGCCAAAACAAAGTTTTTTAAGTGTGATAGATTTTTATTAAAAGAAAAAAAAAAGAGCAGAAAGCTCTTATCTGTGTAACATTGCTTCTTACAGCTGCTGGTTGTAATCCACCAGGAGTCAAGGTGCCTGCTCGTTTACCAGGGCTGAATCCAGACTCTCTTAGAAAATATCTGTCCCCTTTGACTTAGAGAGGGCAAACGATCCTCCCAGACATGTCACCTGCCTAGGACTGATTTCATTCTCTTGCTTGGAAGGACTGATAACATCTTGCAATTATGTTTGCTTGTTAGTACAGCCTTTTACAAAGAACTAAAGTGTGCCACTGAGTGTCATTTAGACTCAGTCAAGCTGGATTTATATAAAGTAGAATGTGTTGGAGAGAAGAATGGATTGATATTTTTAGATCTTTTTAAATTTAAAAAGCTTTACGCCACCATTAGCACATTCATTAAAGTAACATTTAATTATGAGATGGGTTTTTATGCATATATAATGTATCAAATTAAGCAGAAGAAAATAACGTTAAGCCTTCTTATTTTAACTGCCTTTCCATTTCATCAGTTTTAGAAAAGTAATTCTTACTTTTTCAATTAATTGCTTATTAAGTACTCCCTGTAGGAATGACAATTCACTGGATACTTTGAAGAAAGACGAGTAGAGACTAGTCAAAGTAGTGAAGATGTCCTATCAGGGTTGTTGTGTTCTTATTCTACATGGAAACAAGCCTGGACCCCCTGTTATTCTTCATCCCTATTATATACCCTACTGTAGATCAGCCTTGTGAACTCAAAAACCAAGACTGGACAGGGAAAGAAACAAGGGCCATGTGCTCAGTGGAAGGCACCAGAGGTATGGAGACTATGAAAAGTGGAGCTGGGACTCATCTCAGTATCGTGGCTGCTACTTAGTTCTAGCCAATTGGAATTGTAGGCCTGGTGTTAACAGATCTGCATATTTATGGAAATTCTTTTCAATTTTAAATGTTGGCAACTAATTCAAATTAAAGGAAAGAATATATTCCATAGGTCTTTGCTGTGTGGGCCTAAAGGAAAGTAGCTATGAGCCAGAATCAGGTCATAGCCCACCAGGTGCAATATCTGGCTTAGAGTGAAATGAAGTTAGAAGACAGAATTGTTAAAACATCAAGCAAGAAACAGAAAAAGAAAAAAATTTGTCAGGAGAATTTTGGTTGCAAGTGCCAGAAAATTCAACTCCGATTGGCGCTTTATTTTTATTTTTTAAACTTTTTTATTTGAGTATAGTTGACTCCAGTTGGCTTTTTACAAAGGAAGATATTTTAAGTGAAAAATTCAGACGTTAAGACTAGCTTCAGGCAGGGCTGTCTCTAGCAATTCAATGAGGTCAACATCATTTCTCCCCATTTCTTCCCGTGGCCTTCCAAGTTTTCTGCTTTATCCTTAGGCTCCGCATGGTGACCCTCGGTAGATTCAGGCTTGTTTATTAGAATTGAAATGTAATTTCAATTACATTGAAATTGAAGATGTGAAGTCTGGAACATGAAATGTTGACTAAGAGAAAAAGAAGTTCTTTAGCTCCTGCAGAAGAGAGAGTAAATGTGTCTTTCCAAATAGGGAAAAAAAGTGTCACTCTGTATTTAACTACTTCCTATGATGTTGTGGGCCCTACGTTGGACTACTATGGCCAGGAGATGGAATCACCACTTAAGCCATTTAGAGTTTCAGGGGCTCCCCTGGAACAACCCTATCCAATAACACAGCCAAGAATGGCAAAGGGTAGTTTCACAATATTTTCTTTAGGGGTTACTGCTGTATAGAAAGGGAAAGGGACTCAGAATCACAAGCAATAATTGTCCATCAGATTAGGGGGAAACTATCAAAGAAACTGAAAATAAAACACCAAATTAGTAGGGGAAAAAAAGTAAGAAAAGAACATGCTAATTAATGTGAAATTTTCAATGCAGGAGGTGTGGGGATCAAAGGCAGTTGTTGCAGGGACCTAAAGTACAAGAACAAAAAATATCCGCTGTGAAAGTACTAGAAGAAAATATGGGAGGATTTTTATTTTTCTAATTTCAAAGTGAGCAAGGTCTTTCTAGTGAATGTACAAAACCCAGAAGCCATAAAGGAGAAACTAGACAAATTTGACTACACGAAACCTTAAAATTCTACATGTCTACAATAACAGTTTCATTAAAAATAAGACAAGTAACAAACTGGTAACCTATTTGCAACTCATGTGATGCACAAAGAAATAATATCCTTAATGTTTAAAGGGCTCTTACAAGTCAAAAGGAAATATAAACCCAATAAGAAACTGTGCATAAGTTATTAATAGGAAAACATGGCTTAAAAACATAAAAAGATGCTCAACTTCAGTTATAATTAAAGAAATGTAAATCAAAAGAAGCAGACATTATTTTTCACATATGAGATTACCATGGATCAGAAAAGTTGGTGTTATACAAGGTGGTAAAGCTGTGAGGAAACAGACCTTTTCTTGCATTTTTGATGGGAAGATAAATTGACATCTTTTTCCAGGACGATGGGCAGTGTCACTCAAAATGAAAACATACTACCTATGCAATCTGACTGCAAGGATTGTATCTGTCAATGCCCTTCAATTAAAGAGTACCAGAAAGGCAACTATAGTTGAATTTGGTGGATTTATTACTCATCCAGCAAGATAGGACTCATACCACAGAGAACTGTGAGGTGCCTCGGTAGGAGAGGCTCATTTCTAACACCTTGTTACGGGCTTTGGGCTTTGATTGGATGATTTGGGGAGAGTCCAGGGAAGTAGGGCTTAGGTCTGGATTGGGTGCTGTCACAAAGTCAGGACCATCTATGATTGAGTATCTCAATTAGTCTTTTTTAGAGGGAGGTCAGAGTAGAATGAAGCTAAAGCTGTAATTTGTAATAAAAAAAAAACAGCAGTCAGTCTTACTAAGTGGAAGAGAAGATGTTTGGTGTTTTGTGTGTTTGTAGAGTGACCTTGTTTTGTCTGTGCTGGGACAAAATTATGAAGTTTTGTTTTGACAAATGTTATCAGGGTCTCAGAGTGACTGTATGATGTTGGCGTTCTATGACATTGTGTATGTCCAATAGGAGAACAGTGTGGTCTAGCTGTGAGTGCCCAGCTAGCTTCAAACATCCCTGGAGACTCTAAGTGACGTCAGGGACTTGCCCTTTGCTTTCTCACATCCTAAAGATATACTTCCGGTTATGCAATATCCGGAGATTTATGTACAAAGATATTCAATATAGCAATATCTATAGCAAAATATTCTAAACACCAGTGGCAGAAAGGCGAAGTAAATTATGATTACAGTTGTACAATGGATTACTATGCAGCTGTGAAAAATGAAACATGTGCTGACAGGAAGAATTCTAAAATATTGTTAGGTGGGGGCGCCAGGCTGGCTCAGTCAGAAGAGCAGGCAACTCTTGATCTCGGGGTTGTGAGTCTGAGCCCCATATTGGGAGTAGAGATTACACAAACAAACAAACAAATACTTTAAAAATGTATTGTTAGGTGATAAGAGCAAAGTATAAAATCGCATCTGTTCCCATTTGTGCTGACAGTCCTAAGTGCTGTTTGATAAATATTTCTGTTTCATCCTCCTTCCAGTTGCAGGATATTTCCTGGCCCCTTTGTGTTTAGACAAGGCCACATTACTAAGTTCCTATAAATGAGTTAACAATAGGGCATGAGTCACTTTTTAACTATAACAGTTAATTGTTGACCCAAGGTCCTCAGTAACTCTCTTTCCCTTTGTCATGACTACCGGCAATGATCTAGATGGCAGTCTGGGTCCTAGGATAAGAAAAGCATGAAGCAGAGCCTCCAGGTGACCTGGGGGGCGGGGGTGGGGGGAAGCCTTCTTGGTTAAGCCGCTGAGATGATGGGATTGTTAGTAACCACAGCATAACCTAGTCAGCCCTGGCTAATGCGAGGTTAGTACCAGAATCGGAGAGCTACAATAAAGAATATGTGGCATTGGGTTAGGGGTTGGGTTGTGGTCAGTGGAAAAACTTTTATGTGAGAAAACTGAGTCAGCCAGAGAGCTATATGAATGGAGATCACTAGCGTGCAGGAGCAAACATAGACTAAATTGTCACCAAAATAATAATAATAATAATAATGAGAAGGCAGTGAATGTACCTATTAGAATTGAAGCCTTTAGGGCAAGAAGTCCAAAGACAAAATGTTAGTAGCAAGTGTTAGTTTCTATTGACTGCATTTGGCAACGTATTCCAAGCAAGAGACTAGAATTAGCTGTTTCTTAAGCAGGAATACAGTTGCCCTTCCAACATGTTAGTTTCAAGCCATCTTTTGTTTCTGAAAAGGTCTCTTGATTTATATTTTCCAGCGTGCGTTCTCATCCATTGCTTTAGTTTATGTTCTCTGCATCTCCTTTTATCTCTTCTTTGCTTCTTCTTTGCCTATTACTCTCACTGTCTCTCAAATACTTTTTAATGCTTTATTTCTTTTTGATTTTTTACTTTTAACATTTATCTTCAGGCATTCATTATCTTCACTGATTCCCTCTTGTGTTCTTTCTGCTTTATTCTTCAATTCTAAAATGACTTTTTGTTTTATTAATCATATTCTACATTCTATGAGCTCAAATTCCAAATCTTCGTATTCCTTTCTCTCCTCTCTAATTAGCTTCTTTCTGAATTCTTAGAATTAAGATTTCTGTTGGTCCATAGCTATTCATGTTTGCTTAAATAATTTTATCTCACTTTTTAAAAAATGTGGTCACAGTTTTCATCTGTTTTTGTGTTTAGATCATCCTGGCCATCCTTATCTGTAAGATTATTTTGCTCCATTTTTTTCTTTCTTACTATAAAAATCCCTTTCTGCTATGATTTTCATATGTTACGCATGTTTCTGTATCAGAAAGGGAGGAATCAGGACAGCTTCCCTAGCTTCAGGCCTCGAGATCTCCTTCTGTAATTTTCAAAAATGTATTCAAAAAGAAAAGTTGATATTTTCTTGAAATCTGCTAACTCTGGTTCCTTCTCCCCAATGATTCTTTGAACCTTTTCTTTCCTTTTTCCTAAAGGAGTTCTACTCCTGGTAGTTTTTACATGTTACAGGATTTGGTACCAGAAGGGAATTGCACCTGATCACTATCCAGTGTTGTTAAAGCCCACATCTTCCAGCACCATCATCATGTGCACTGTGGTCCCGCATCTCATACTGGGAATGAAGGTCTGTCCATTTCCCTCCGGTTTCAGCTGCTAGCTGCAAATATTCCTGAGGAGTTTACCAGTGAGGACCTGCTGGTAATTTGGGTATTTCTTTTTCTTTTTTTAATGTTTTTTTATTTATTTATTCATGAGAGTCAGAGAGAGAGAGAGAGAGAGAGAGAGAGAGAGAGGCAGAGGCAGAGGGAGAAGCAGGCTCCCCGCCTAGCAGGGAGCCCAGTGTGGGACTCGATCCCAGGACCCTGGGATCATGACCTGAGCCGAAGGCAGACGCTTAACCATCTGAGCCACCCAGGCGCCCGTAATTTGGGTATTTCTTAGCTCTGGGGCCATCAGAATCTTCTTTGCCTTTCCCCTGCCTCTCTTAAACATTGTTGCTGACACCATGTGTTTCTTCTTAGTAGTGGTAGTGGTTGGTCTTCACCTGCTCTATTTTAGGGTTTAAAGTGAATCCAGTTTTAGGTTAGTGGAAGATGTCCATGTGTTTAGGTTTTGCTATCCTAGTTCCTGTACCTGATTATATGAGAAGATTTGCGGAAATTAAAAATCTCTGCCACCATCTTCCCAGAGTCCTCCACCTCTGAATGTTTGAAAATCTTGGTTTTAATGCTTTTATATATTTTTTCTTTCTTATATATATACTTTATCGTATACAGTTGTGTACATTCATATTACGTGTGTGTGTGTCTGTGTGTGTATCAGCATAGCCCTGTGACACCTTGAGCAGAAAAAACAGTGTAAATTCGTGACATCCATTCCAACTTTGTCACTATCGTAAGTGACCCAAATTTCATTACAACACCCTACATCCATATTTTGGTCTCTAATCTACACGCACTTAGGTACATGCATGAAGACTCCTTGAAAACTAGGTGATTCCAAATTTTAGAGCAGAAAAAATCAGTATGGACCTGGAACGTTTATTTGTTGCTACTAATTCTATAGATGAGGAAATTGAACTCCAAAGGGTATTGCTAGACCCAAGCATGCTTTCGAAAATGTCAGCAAAAGTGCTGAAATAAAGGGAGACAAATTACAGGGGCCCTTATGCATCAAATTTTTGCATTTTGATCATTAAAACAAGATTAGAGATAACTGTTATAATTATAATAAACTAAACAGATTGAATCTAAAAAGTCTTTAAGTTAAATTCCTAGTAAACAAGAAAAGTTTATATAAGATTATCAAAGGGTATTAAAATACACAAGACAAGTGAGTATATTAGAATATTAGAATATGCTTAATGTTTTATTGATTGGAATGTATAAGGAATTGTTAATATATAAATATAAGGAATTATGAATATACGAAAGAGTTAAATATCTGTCTATAAAGTTTAGGTATATGCTTTCTTTGATCAACACAGAGTACATAAGAAAGCCAAGTTATCCCAGCAAAAGTAGATTCAGTAGCAAGAAAAGGAAGACCTGATCAGCACATATAATTAATCAGATTCAAAGGGTGTCCACAGCTAATCAGCTTCAGTGGTCACACACAATAATCAAGTCAAAGGAGGGCTCAGCAGTGTTCTAAAATGATAAATTAACCAAATGTACAAAAGAGTAAAGCGGACTATCCAGACACAATTCCTCATCTCCTAGGAGCTGACAATTCTTGATGGTCCAACTAATTATAATAAAATACTAATAAGAAATATATAAGATTTTAATAGTACTAACAAACTAATACATCAACATGACAGGGCAATGGATAGGATCAAAGTTAAAAGAGTTTCTTACTTCTTGGAAAGCGACCAAGTCTCAAAACATTAAAACTTTTATAAAGAAAAAAATTAAAAGTCTCAAGTTCTAATAATTAGAATTTTACTATAAAAAGGAATTTACCATTGGTTAAGCAGCATAGAAATTACCTTAGACTGTTCAACCAGAGCCATGTTTCAACCAAGAATTAAACTCTTTATAACCTATATCCCAAACCGGTTAGTCTAAAATGATTCTAAAGATCTGGTAAGATTATTGGAACCTCATGAAGGGGGTGTAATGGAAACCTAGGAAGAGCAGACAAGAAATAATAGTAATAATAATAATAAGGATAAAAATAATATAGGATACTTTTATTTCTGGTTTTAGATTAAATGTATTCATCAACTTTGTAATCATTGTACTAGCGTGTTGCCCATTGTTAAAGGTGTTTAAAACGTTGAAAGTAACCTAGAATGTAAAGTATTTAGAAGTATTTTTGGTAAACAATATTTAAAAATTGGGGGGAATTTACTTTGATAAATTCATAAATTTTGTTTTATTAATCTCTGTGATTTTGTTTTATTAATCTCTTAGAGGAATTTGAAAAAGTGGTATTTAATAAATTTAATAAAAGTGGTATTTAATAAAGACCTGAGATTAGTGACTTGTTTATTCATAAAGTAAAATATTAGTGACTACTACTTTCCCACACTAAAGCCCATCATACAATAAAAATTCTTAATAAAATTCTAGTCAGGGGAAAGCAGAAATTTAAAAAGTAAACAAGCAAGAAGATTTCAGGAAGTTTGAGAGAGGTACAGGTATGTGATTCATTCATCATTCTACACAATTCACAGCGCTCACCATAGCACATACCCTCGCCAGTGTCCATCACCCAGCCACCCCATCCCTCCAACCCCCCACCACTCCAGCAACCCTCAGTTTGTTTAATGAGATTAGGAGTCTCTTATGATTTGTCACCCTCTCTGGTTTCATCTTGTTTCATTTTTCCCTCCCTTCCCCTATGATCCTCTGTCTTGTTTCTCAAATTCCTCATATCAGTGAGATCATATGATCATTATCTTTCTCTGATTGACTTATTTCGCTTAGCATAATACCCTTTAGTTCCATCCACGTCATTGCAAATGGCAAGGATTTCAGATTTTTGATGGCTGCATAATATTCCCTTGTATATATATACCACATCTTTATCCATTCATCTGTTGATGGACATCTTGGCTCTTTCCATAGTTTGGCTATTGTGGACATTGCTGCTGTAAACATTGGGGTGCACGTACCCCTTCGGATCACTACATTTGTATCTTTGGGGTAAATACCCAGTAGTGCAATTGCTGGGTCATAGGGTAACTCTATTTTCAGCTTTTTGAGGAACCTCCATACTGGTTTCCAGAGTGGCTGCACCAGCTTGCATTCCCACCAACAGTGTAGGAAGGTTCCCCTTTGTCGGCATCCTCGCCAACATCTGTCATTTCCTGACTTGTTAATTTTAGCCATTCTGACTGGTGTGAGATGGTATCTCATTGAGGTTTTGATTTGTATTTCCCTGATGCCAAGTGATGTTGAACACTTTTTCATGTGTCTGTTGGCCATTTGGATGTCTTCTTTGCAGAAATATCTGTTCATGTCTTCTGCCTATTTCTTGATTGGATTATTTGTTCTTTGGGTGTTGAATTTGATAAGTTCTTTATAGATTTTGGATACTAGCCCTTTATCTGATATGTCATTTGCAAATATCTTCTCCCATTCTGTCGGTTGTCTTTTGGTTTTGTTGACTGTTTCTTTTGCTGTGCAAAAGCCTTTTATCTTGATGAAGTCCCAATAGTTCATTTTTGCCCTTGCTTCCCTTGCCTTAGGCAATGTTTCTAGGAAGAAGTTGCTGCAGCTGAGGTTGAAGAGGTTGCTGCCTGTGTTCTCCTTTAGGATTTTGATGGACTCCTGTCTCACATTTAGGTCTTTCAACCATTTTGAGTCTATTTTTGTGTGTGGTGTAAGGAAATGGTCCAGTTTCATTCTTCTGCATGTGGCTGTCCAATTTTCCCAACACCATTTGTTGAAGAGACTGTCTTTTTTCCATTGGACATTCTTTCCTGCTTTGTCGAAGATGAGTTGACCATAGAGTTGAGGGTCCATTTCTGGGCTCTCTATTCTGTTCCATTGATCTATGTGTCTGTTTTTGTGCCAGTACCATACTGTCTTGATGCTGACGGCTTTGTAATAGAGCTTGAAGTCCGGGATTGTGATGCCGCCAGCTTTGCTTTTCTTTTTCAACATTCCTCTGGCTATTCGGGGTCTTTTCTGGTTCCATACAAATTTTAGGATTATTTGTTCCATTTCTTTGAAAAAAGTGGATGGTATTTTGATAGGGATTGCATTAAATGTGTAGATTGCTCTAGGTAGCATTGATATCTTCACAATATTTGTTCTTCCAATCCATGAGCATGGAACATTTTTCCATTTCTTTGTGTCTCCCTCAATTTCTTTCATGAGTATTTTATAGTTTTCTGAGTACAGATTCTTTGCATCTTTGGTTAGATTTATTCCTAGGTATCTTATGGTTTTGGGTGCAATTGTAAATGGGATCAACTCCTTAATTTCTCTTTCTTCTGTCTTGTTGTCGGTGTATAGGAATGCCACTGATTTCAGTGCAGTGATTTTATATCCTGCCACTTTACTGAATTCCTGTATGAGTTCTAGCAGTTTTGGGGTGGAGTCTTTTGGGTTTTCCACATAAAGTACCAGATCACCTGTAAAGAGTGGGAGTTTGACTTCTTCTTTGCCGACTCAGATGCCTTTTATTTCTTTTTGTTGTCTGATTGCTGTGGCTAGGACTTCTAATACTATGTTGAATAGCAGTGGTGTTAGTGGACATCCCTGCTGTGTTCCTGACCTTAGGGGGAAAGCTCTCAGTTTTTCCCCATTGAGAATGATATTTGCTGTGGGTTTTTCATAGATGGCTTAGATGCATTCATAGATGCTTTTTCTGCATCTATTGAGAGGATCATATGGTTCTTGTTCTTTCTTTGATTAATGTGTTGAATCACATTGATTGATTTGTGGATGTTGAACCAACCTTGCAGCCCAGGGAAAAATCCCACTTGGTCGTGGTGAATAATCCTCTTAATGTACTGTTGGATCCTATTGGCTAGTATTTTGGTGAGAATTTTTGCATCCATGTTCATCAAGGATATTGGTCTGTAATTCTCCTTTTTGATGGGGTCTTTGTCTGGTTTTGGGATCAAGGTAATGGTGGCCTCATAAAACGAGTTTGGAAGTTTTCTTTCCATTTCTATTTTTTGGAGCAGTTTCAGAAGAATAGGTATTAATTCTTCTTTAAATGTTTGGTAGAATTCCCCTGGGAAGCCATCTGGCCCTGGGCTCTTGTTTGTTGGGAGATTTTTGATTAGGGCTTCAATTTCCTTAGTGGTTCTAGGTCTGTTCAGGTTTTCTATTTCTTCCTGGTTCAGTTTTGGTAGTTGATACATCTCTAGGAATGCATCCATTTCTTCCAGAGTATCTAATTTGCTGGCATATAGTTGCTCATAATATGTTCATATAATTGTTTGTATTTCTTTGGTGTTGGTTGTGATCTCTCCTCTTTCATTCATGATTTTATTTATTTGGGTCATTTCTCTTTTCTTTTTGATAAGTCTGGCCAGGGGTTTATCAATCTTGTTAATTCTTTCAAAGAACCAGCTCCTTGTTTCGTTGATCTGTTCTACTGTTCTTTTTGTTTCTATTTCATTGATTTCTGCTCTGATCTTTATTATTTCTCTTCTCCTGCTGGGTTTAGGCTTTATTTGCTGTTCTTTCTCCAGCTCCTTTAGGTGTAGGTTAGGTTGTGTATTTGAGACCTTTCTTGTTTCTTGAGAAAGGCTTGTATTGCTATATACTTTCCTCTTAGGAGCACCTTTGCTGCATCCCAAAGATTTTGAACAGTTGTGTTTTCATTTTCATTTGTTTCCATGAATTTTTAAAATTCTTCTTTAATTTCCTGGTTGACCCATTCATTCTTTAGTAGGATGCTCTTTAGCCTCCATGTACTTGAATTCTTTCTGACTTTCCTCTTGTGATTGAGCTCTAGTTTCAAAGCATTGTGGTCTGAAAATATGCAGGGAATGATCCTAATCTTTTGGTACCAGTTGAGACCTGATTTGTGACCTAGGATGTGATCTATTCTGGTGAATGTTCCATAGGCACTAGAGAAGAATGTGTAGTCTGTTGCTTTGGGATGGAATGTTCTGAATATATCTGTGAAGTCCATTTGGTCCAGTGTGTCATTTAAAGTCTTTATTTCCTTGTTGATCTTTTGCTTAAATGATCTGTCCATTTCAGTGAGGGGTGTGTTAAAGTCCCCCACTATTGATGTATTGTTGTTGATGTGTTTCTTTGCTTTTGTTAATATTTGGCTTATATAATTGGCTGCTCTCATGTTAGGGGCATAGATATTTACAGTTGTTAGATCTTCTTGTTGGATAGACCCTTTAAGTATGATATAGTGCTCTTCCTCATCTCTTATTACAGTCTTTGGTTTAAAATACAATTTGTCTGATATAAGGATTGCCACCCCAGCTTTCTTTTGGTGTCCATAGCATGGTAAATGGTTTTCTACCCCCTCACTTTCAATCTGGGGGCGTCTTTGGGTCTAAGATGAGTCTCTTGCAGACAGCATATTGATGGGTCTTGTTTTTTTATCCAATCATATAGCCTGTGTCTTTTGATTGGGGTATTTAGCCCATTTACATTCAGGGTAACTATTGAAAGATATGAATTTAGTGCCATTGTATTGCCTGTAAGGTGCCTGTTACTGTATATTGTCTGTGTTCCTTTCTGGTCTATGTTACTTTTAGGCTTTTAGCTTTTGTTCCCTGAAAGCTTTCAGTACAGCTTTGGAGGACAAGAGTGAAAATGGCGGCCTCCAGTCTCCCTCCCAGAGGAGCTGAGAACTCAGGGCCCCACTCCTCAGTGAGCCCCCAGAGAAAAGCAGTCAATCACTCCCATCTCCCCGGTCTCCAGCTGCACTCCATGCTCACCTGCCCCCCCCCCAAATAAAAAAAACAAAAAAAAAAAAAATAAAAAAGAAGAAGAAGAAGAAAAGAAAATTACTCTTGTCTTGGCTCCAAATGCATATACTTGCCCAGTGTGGTACTCATAGTTTCTAAAATTGTGACATTGGTCATGCTCTTCAGAATGACAAACTCATTACAGAGTTTGTCTACCATCCCTCTAGTGTCCTGTCACTTTACATCACTGAAGAAAAATGAAAATGGGAATAAACCTATAGCAATAAAGTTAAGACACCAATACTTTATTAGGAAGCTCAATTCTGTGAAAGCAAGAATGAGGGAAAGAGAGAAACAAAGTAAGGAAGAAGGAGTAGACAAAGTGGTGCATTACCAAGCTGGCCAGAATTCTGTAACTGAAGCAACTGGTTTCTTGGCTTCAGAGAGATCTTCAGAGGGGCATATGAACTACCACGTCCTGGAACAGACCATAGCCAGGGGAGCAAAGGGAGAATTCTTTTGCTGGCCTCTTCTTGTTCCAGCCCTATCCCTGTCCTCTTGTTCAAGTTCACCCCACCTCAGCCCCTCTAGATTGTGTTACCCCCTCTCTGGGCAGGTTCTAGACCTTCTTCAGATCCACTAAAACCACTTGGTCAACACATGGTCAGGTTCTTCTTGCAGCTGGCACCTGGGATATCTCATTGGACTAAAAGCACAGAAGCTACCTGAGACCACTAAGGTCTAGTCAAAAGATCTCAGGAGCCAACTTGAGAAGTTCTCACTGGAGTAAAATGGAAAAAATTAGCAGCAAAAACAATACTGACTGCACAGTTATAAAACAGATCAAATATGTAAAAATCCCTGAATTTTTCATGATACTAAAAAAAAAAAACAGACAACCTCATTTGTTTGCTAGGGCACCACTCTATTGTTTCGAAAACTGGCAAGTAAAGGAAATACATTAAGCATGTGTCTTGCCTTTCCTATGCAAACTGTATTTCAAGGTAACAAATAGCTAACATGGAAAAATTCTTTATAGTAGAACAGATAATTCCAAGATATAAGAAAACTAAGAAAGTCAACATTTTGCAATACTTAGTGAAATAGTAATCTGGTCAAAGATCATCAGCGGTTGCTAAAACTGTTAGGTAGATGTTGATGGGGAACTTTATGATAAATGGATGAAACTGGTGTTCCTGGCACCCACTGAAGAATCCTCCTATCACTCAAAGTGGAGCGACCAGTCCTCATACCTCTTATTCTCATGTGATGCTATAGGAAGTACACAGTTCCATCCAGACAATATTATCGCAAGAGGAAAAGGAAAAGGAAATTATTACAAGAGAAATTATTGCAACATTAATTTAATTAAGACTCTAATTCAAACTACCAGTTTTATGGAAAGCATTTAAAGAACCACACATTAACAACATGATGACGTGACACACCCCATGCAGCTATTCCATATTTCTGTTTTTTCTTTGTTCCTGTGAGGAAAAACCATTAGTTTGAACTACCACAGAAGCTGTATAATTATTATTCTTAAAGATTATAAATACATTGTCATTAAAGTCCAGAGTGATCTCAAGAAGGGTATCTGACGGAGGGGGGAAAGATGGCGGAGGAGTAGGGGACCCTATTTCAACTGGTCCCCGGAATTGAGCTGGATATCTACCAGACCACTCTGAGCACCCGTGAAACCAGCCTGAGATGTAAGAAGATCTGGATCTCTACAAACAGAATATCGCAGGCAGTTGGTTTTGAGGTACGAAGCGGAGAGCCGTGATCCTGCGGGCAGATATTGGAGGATAAACGGCCACGGGAGGGTGCCTGGACGTGGGGATCCTACACCGCCGGTGAGTGACAGCCTCGCGCGCTGCGGACGGGCACAGACTCGCAGACCAGTAGCGTCGGGAAAGGACTTTAGGGCAACCCCCGGGGTGGAAAACCAGACCGGCGGGGTCGCGCACACGCAAACCGCAGCCACCCGGACAGAAACCCGGAGCAACGGTCACGCGCACACGTGAACTGCAGCATCCGAGATGGAAAGCCGGTGCGCCGGGGTCCCGCCGGTGAACTGCAACCCCCAGGGGTGGAAACCCCAAGCGGTGGAGTCGCGGGCGTGCACGCGAACTGGGAGCAGCTGGCGGTTTTAGAAGGACAAAGGGCAGAGACGTGCCCCGACCTGGAGGCAGGACTGGGAGCACTGCAGAGGGGCGCACAACCCAGGCCGCTGCAGTTTATAGCAGCACGGACAGAAACGGAGATGGTGTGGCCTGGAGAGCTCACTGAAGAACAGACTGAGGTCTCTCTGCTCTGAGGCAGAGGGTTGGAAACGGTCTCTTATGCTCTGACTCGCGGAAGAGACGCGGAAAGCCGCCAGGGAAAGGAGCCAGAGAACCAAAGCCCCAAAGACTGATTCCCACTGAGCCCATCCCCCACCACAGGGGCGCAGGGCAACTCCGCCCAAACAGGGTTGCCTGAGTAACAGCACGGCAGGCCCCTCCCGCAGAAGACAGGCTGGGAAAACAAGAGGCCAGCAACCCTAAGGTCCCAAGAAAACAGGTGCATCTTGCTTGGGTTCTGGTCAATAATTTGGACTCTATACGTTCCTTCAAACACCCATCAAGAGAATGACTAGGAGGAGGAGCCCCCAAAACAGAAAAGACTCAGGGATTATGACTTACGCTGCAGATTTACAAATGGATGCAGATATAACCAAGATGTCGGAGATGGAATTCAGGCTAGCAATTGTGAAGACAATGGCTAGAATGGAGAAATCAATTAATGGCAACATAGAGTCTCTAAGGGCAGAAATAAAAGGGGAATTGGCAGAACTTAAAAATACTATCAATGAGATCCAATCCAATCTAGATAATCTAACAGCTAGGGTAACTGAGACAGAAGAGAGAATAAGCGATCTGGAAGACAGTATAATAGATAAAAAGGGAAAAGAGGAGGCCAGGGAAAAACAACTCAGAATCCATGAAAACAGAATCAGAGAAATAAGTGACACCATGAGGCGTTCCAATGTCAGAATAATTGGAATCCCTGAGGGAGTGGAGAGAGAGAGAGGGCTAGAAGATGTATTTGAGCAAATCATAGCTGAGAACTTCCCTAATCTGGGGAATGAAACAAACATTCGAGTCCTAGAGGCAGAGAGGACCCCTCCTAAGATCAAGGAAAACAGGCCAACACCCCAGCATGTAATAGTAAAACTTGCAAATCTTAGAACCAAGGAAACCATCTTAAGGGTGGTTAGGGGGAAGAGATTTCTTACGTACAGAGGGAAGAACATCAGAATAACGTCAGACCTATCCACAGAGACCTGGCAAGCCAGAAAGGCCTGGCAAGACATATTCAGGGTACTAAATGAGAAGAACATGCAGCCAAGAATACTTTATCCGGCAAGGCTTTCATTTAGAATGGATGGAGAGATGCAGAGCTTCCACGACTAGCAGAAGTTGAAAGAATATGTGACCACTAAGCCGGCCCTGCAAGAAATATTAAGGGGGGTTCTATAAAAGGAGAAAGACCCCAAGAGTGATCTACAACAGAAATTTACAGGGACAATCTATAAAAACAACGTCTTCACAGGCAACATGATGACAATTAATTCATATCTTTCAATAATCACTCTCAACGTGAATGGCCTAAACGCTCCCATAAAACGGCACAGGGTTGCAGATTGGATAAAAAGACAGGACCCATCCATATGCTGTCTACAAGAGACTCATTTTGAACCTAAAGATACATCCAGACTGAAAGTGAAGGGATGGAGATCTATCTTCCATGCCAGCGGACCTCAAAAGAAAGCTGGGGTAGCAATTCTTATATCAGACAAATTAGATTTTAAACTAAAGTCTGTAATAAGAGACACAGAAGGACACTATATCATTCTTAAAGGGTCTATCCAACAAGAAGATCTAACAATTGTAAATATCTATGCCCCCAACATGGGAGCAGCCATCTACATAAGCCAACTGTTAACCAAAATAAAGAGTCAGATTGATAACAATACATTAATTGTAGGAGACCTCAATACTCCACTCTCAGCAATGGACAGATCATCTAAGCAGAAAATCAACAAGGAAACAAGAGCTTTGAATGATACATTGGACGAGATGGACCTCATAGATATTTACAGAACATTCCACCCTAAAACAACAGAATACTCATTTTTCTCAAGCGCACATGGAACTTTCTCCAGAATAGACCATATGCTGGGTCACAAATCAGGTCTCAACCGATACCAAAAGATTGAGATTATTCCCTGCATATTCTCAGACCACAATGCTCTAAAACTGGAACTCAATCACAAGAAAAAATTTGGCAGAAATTCAAACACTTGGAAGCTAAAGACCACTCTGCTCAAGAATGTTTGGGTCAACCAAGAAATCAAAGAAGAACTTAAATAATTCATGGAAATCAATGAGAACGAAAACACATCGGTCCAAAACCTATGGGATACTGCAAAGGCAGTCCTAGGGGGGAAATACATAGCCATCCAAGCCTCACTCAAAAAAATAGAAAAATCCCGAATTCACCAACTAACTCTACACCTTAAAGAACTAGAGAAAAAGCAACAAATAACACCTAAGCCACGCATTAGAAGAGAAATAATTAAAATTAGAGCAGAAATCAATGAATTAGAAACCAGAAACACAGTAGATCAGATCAATGAAACTAGAAGTTGGTTCTTTGAAAGAATTAATAAGATTGATAAACCACTGGCCAGACTTGTCCAAAAGAAGAGAGAAAGGACCCAAATTAATAAAATTATGAATGAAAGGGGAGAGATCACGACCAACACCAAGGAAATAGAAACAATTATTACAAATTATTATCAACAACTATATACCAATAAACTGAGCAATCTGGATGAAATGGAGGCCTTCCTGGAAACCTATAAGCTGCCAAGACTGAAACAGGAAGAAATTGACAACCTGAATAGGCCAATAACCAGTAACGAGATTGAAGCAGTGATCAAAAACCTCCCAAAAAAACAAAAGTCCAGGGCCTGATGGATTCCCTGGGGAATTCTACCAAACATTCAAAGAAGAAATAATACCTATTCTACTGAGGCTGTTTCAAAAAATAGAAACAGAAGGAAAACTTCCAAACTCATTCTATGAGGCCAGCATTACCTTAATCCCCAAACCAGGTAAAGACCCCATCAAAAAGGAGAATTTCAGACCGATATCCCTGATGGATATGGATTCCAAAATCCTCAACAAAATCCTAGCTAATAGGATCCAACGATACATTAAAAGGATCATCCACCACGACCAAGTGGGATTTATCCCCGGGATGCAAGGGTGGTTCAACATTCGCAAATCAATCAATGTGATAGAACACATTAATAAGAGGAGGGAGAAGAACCATATGGTCCTCTCGATTGATGCAGAAAAAGCATTTGACAAAATACAACATCCTTTCCTGATTAAAACTCTCCAGAGTATAGGGATAGAGGGAACATTCCTCAAGCTCATAAAATCCATCTATGAAAAACCCACAGCGAACATCATCCTCAATGGAGAAAAGCTGAGAGCCTTTCCCTTAAGATCAGGAACACGTCAAGGGTGCCCACTCTCACCACTGTTGTTCAACATAGTACTAGAAGTCCTAGCAACAGCAATCAGACAACAAAAAGAAATACAAGGTATTCAAATTGGCAAAGAAGAAGTCAAACTCTCTCTTTTCGCAGATGACATGATACTTTATGTGGAAAACCCAAAAGACTCCACCCTCAAATTACTAGAACTCATCCAGCAATTCAGTAATGTGGCAGGATACAAAATTAATGCACAGAAATCAGTTGCTTTCTTATACACTAACAACGCAACTGTTGAAAGAGAAATTAAAGAAACGATTCCATTTACAATAGCACCAAAAACCATAAGATACCTCGGAATAAACCTAACCAAAGAGGTAAAGGATCTATACTCTAGGAACTACAAAACACTCATGAAAGAAATTGAAGAAGACACAAAAAGATGGAAAAATCTTCCATGCTCATGGATCAGAAGAATAAACATTGTTAAAATGTCTATGCTACCCAGAGCAATCTATACCTTCAATGCCATCCCGATCAAAATTCCAATGACATTTTTCAAAGTGCTGGAACAAACAATCCTAAAATTTGTATGGAATCAGAAAAGACCCCGAATCGCCAAGGAGATGTTGAAAAAGAAAAACAAAGCTGGGGGCATCACGTTGCCCGATTTCAAGCTATATTACAAAGCAGTGATCACCAAGACAGCATGGTACTGGCACAAAAACAGACATACAGACCAATGGAACAGAATAGAGAACCCAGATATGGACCCTCAACTCTCTGGTCAAATAATCTTTGACAAAGCAGGAAAAAACATGCAATGGAAAAGACAGTCTCTTCAATAAATGGTGCTGGGAAAATTGGACAGCCACATGCAGAAGAATGAAACTCGACCATTCTCTAACACCATTCACAAAGATAAACTCAAAGTGGATGAAAGACCTCAATGTGAGACAGGAATCCATCAAAATCCTAGAGGAGAACATAGGCAGTAAGCTCTTTGACATCGGCCACAGCAACTTCTTTCAAGATACATCTCCAAAAGCTAGTGAAACAAAAGCAAAAATGAACTTTTGGGACTTCATCAAGATAAAAAGCTTCTGCACAGCAAAGGAAACAGTCAACAAAACAAAGAGGCAACCCACAGAATGGGAGAAGATATTTGCAAATGACACTACAGATAAAGGGCTGGTATCCAAGATCTATAAAGAACTTCTCAAACTCAACACCCAAAAAACAAATAATCAAGTCAAAAAGTGGGCAGAAGAGATGAACAGACACTTCTCTGAAGAAGACATACAAATGGCTAACAGACACATGAAAAAATGTTCATCATCATTAGCCATCAGGGAAATCCAAATCAAAACCACACTGAGATACCACCTTACACCAGTTAGAATGGCAAAAATGGACAGGGAAAGAAACAACAAATGTTGGCGAGGTTGTGGAGAAAGGGGAACCCTCTTACACTGTTGGTGGGAATGCAAGTTGGTACAGCCACTTTGGAAAACAGTGTGGAGGTTCCTCAAAAATTTAAAAATAGAGCTACCCTATGACCCAGCAATTGCACTACTGGGTATTTACCCCAAAGACACAGATGTAGTGAAAAGAAGGGCCATATGCACCCCAATGTTCATAGTAGCAATGTCCGCAATAGCCAAACTGTGGAAAGAGCCGAGATGCCCTTCAACAGATGAATGGATAAAGAAGATGTGGTCCATATATACAATGGAATATTACTCAGCCATCAGAAAAGATGAATACCCAACTTTTACATCAACATGGATGGGACTGGAGGAGATTATGCTAAGTGAAATAAGTCAAGCAGAGAAAGTCAATTATCATATGGTTTCACTTATTTGTGGAACATAAGGAATAACATGGAGGACATTAAGAGAAGGAAGGGAAAAATGGGTGGGAGAATTGGAGGGAGAGATGAACCATGAGAGACTATGGACCTGAGAAACAAACAGGGTTTTAGAGGGGAGGGGGGAGGGGGGATTGGTTAGCCCGGTGATGGGTATTAAGGAGGGCATGTACTGCATGGAGCACTGGGTGTTATACGAAAACAATGGATCGTGGATCACCACATCAAAAACTAATGATGTATTGTATGGTGACTAACATAACATAATAAAATTAAAAAAAAAAAAAGGGTATCTGACCTTCGATCATGTACTTTTTCAATCGAGATTTATTAGCCATCTACGGTAGGTCTAGCACTGCAGTAAGTGCTATTGATTCAGAAATGCACATAAGAGTCTGTCTCCTGGATTTGATCGTAGTTCCCTCAAAAGCCAGAACTCCATTCTTATGAATAAATTAACTGTGCGGAGGTATTGGGAAGGGAGTAGTGGAAAGAGCTCTGACCTAGTTGTCTAAATATCTGATAGCTGGTAAAGTAGATATTAGACATGATCTAGGACTATGTTAATGAGAATGGTAAGAGTTTTAATTTTGGAAATTAAAATGTAACTTTTTGGCATGGCATCATAAAACATGCTTTATTCTCAATTTGTCTGTGGTTTCTTTGATTCGAAAGTCCAGTTTATATAGAATTGTTGGAATCAAAAGATAAGAAATCTTTAACGTTTGAGTATGAACTTTTAAAAATTGGGTTAGTAGGTATTTCACTTACTTATCTGTTAAAAAAAAAAAGAAAGAAAGTCTATTGTGGATAAATAATTTTGGTACAAAAGTCAACCAGAAGAGCAATAGATACTGTGTGTCATTAGTCACAAATGGATTTCTAAGAGAATCAGCTGATTTTTTAAAATTTTGAAAGAAGAAGAATGGAACCTCTGGAATTTCATCTTCATGTGACAGAATCCAACAAGGAACCCCCACAGTGGTTGCTTTTTCCATGTCAAGCAAAGATTGTGTGTAAATTTGTCATGTAATCAGAACAATACATCACTTTTGTAGAGGGACTTTAGTTGCATCATTCTGTCCACTAAGCACTTTTTAATAATCTTGGCTGGGAAGAAAGCTCAAGAGAGTTGATAGTCTTTGAAATAATTTTGAACAAGAACCCTTCATATTTTATGAATGCATTTTTCAACAAATTAACTAGAGTTATGAGAGTTTGGGAAAATAGGCCCTCTGAACTTCCTGGGGTCAATGAGAGTTTAACTTGCTTTCAAAAAGAATCTTTCTGTCTTATTGGCCCTCTATGGGAAGCCTAAAGTCTACTCCTGCACTTAAATTTACGTCAAAGTCCCACTTTCAGAGGAAGAGACGAATTTAGCCATTTGAGTCTGGCAAAAAGGGCTCTTCAGCTTGCATTGAGGACAGTGACAAGAGGCTAGATTGAGGAGAAGAAAATTAGAACACCAGGAAATGGACTTCCTGGAGATACCCTGAGCAGCTGAATGGGATACTCTTTTAAGGGAAAGCTCTGAACCGGGGATGTGACCATGGTAATACAGTGGATGATTTTGAGATTATCTACCCAGCATCCCCGTTCTGGGAATTTCTTCTGATCTCAGTCCATCTCCTGGGTCCTCACAGGAGCCATTGTAACAGTACTATCTTTGAGTGACTTGCTTGTAAACGGTGGATCTTAAGACCTCTGTATTTGTTTCTTCCCACATGTATAAAAGCACAGAGATAGTTGACCAACAGGGAGAAAAGAATAATGAAGCAGAGGCATAAAATGATAAGAGGAATGACATGGGAAATAGAAAGACTCCTGAACATTGGTATGCTGGAAGATGTTTAACAACCCATTCCCCATTAAAAAAAAAAAAAAATTTTAAGGCCTGATTATAACATTTGCCAATTACTATGGTGTAAATTCTCCTACCATAACTGATTTCAAACTACTAATGGGGGGCGCCTGGGTGGCTCAGTTGGTTAAGCGACTGCCTTCGGCTCAGGTTATGATCCTGGAGTCCCAGGATCGAGTCCTGCATCGGGCTCCCTGCTCAGCAGGGAGTCTGCTTCTTCCTCTGACCCTCCCCCACCTCATGTGCTCTCTCTCTCTCTCAAATAAATAAATAAAATCTTTAAAAAACAAAACAAAACAAAATAAAACAAAAAAACTACTAATGGGATGTCACTGAATGTGAATTTGAAAGAAATTCCTAGCAGTATACCATTATACAGTATTTCCAACACACAGATACAATTAATGTATATAATTTCAAGAGCATAGATAATAATAAAATATCAAATAGGTAATATTAAAACCATTAATGGCCAAAAAATCAGGAAATGATGAGACCTGATTAATTAGTACCTAAATAATTTACTTAATTATAATTTTGTTTAATTTTTAATAATGGCTGTGTTTTACAAGGAGCTTTCAAAATTCCTGAATTTAATAATTGACCCTGGTGAACTGGGAGGGCTGGTTCTGAGTGGTCCTCATGGTATAAACATGCCTTGTTTCAGTTGCCTCTAAACCAACAATCTCATTCTTGTCCTTGAATGACTTGAGATAGCTCAGTGCCTTTAAAGTAAGTCTCACTCTGTCTCTCTGTTATACATAAGCTGACTCATGTCTGATTTTGGCCATTTGTAACATAGGTAGGTGTTTTACTAGGGCTTAGCTCTCACTACAATTTTCAAGATAGTAGAAAAAGAAATATAAAAGAAGCCTTTAATAGTATTTCTGTTTTACTGATTCCTTGTGTAAAGTATTGTGGTTAACTCTGATATAAACTAACTTGAGTTTTTTTTCCCCCTCATGATTGCTCATACCAATTATCCTTTCACCATCCAGGCAGCCACAAGAGCTGTGCTTAGGAAGAGCTTTTGCTGATGGGCCAGTGAGAATATAACCAAGGGCCAGTGAGACTATAACCAAGAAGAAAGCATTGCTCATCTTCAAGGTTCAAATTAGGCTTTTTAAGAAGTCCATGGTATAAGCTATAGTCTTGAAAACAAGTGTTTCTCTTATAGAAGCTAAGCTTTTTTGAGTAATAATAGACTTTGATGATCTCCAAAGACTAAGATCCTTGGAGTTCTCAAGCATAGTGTTTATGGATAAATCAGAGGATGAGGAGGGATGTATGACAATGTAAGAACAATTTCCTATCTACGGAAGATAGAAAAGTGAGACTAATGGGTAATAAGGGAAAATCATTGAGGAAATGGCTGGAATTTAGATTGTGGATCCCTGAAAGGTGCTCAAGGATTCCACATTGCTGGAATTGGGGGTGGTGTATAGTAGCATAATGAAAACTGTGATAGAAGCCCAACCATATTTGAGAGTCTCCCAGAATATAAAAGACTACAAGTTTTCACAAGGTACTCCTGCAAGTTTCCAACATGGTCCCTGAGCAATAAAGCAGAATGACTGAGGGGGGTGTCCCAGTGCCTGGTTCTGAGAGCAGTGTCACAGATTCCCCCAGCCCCAAGTAGAAGAGAGGAAATGCTGAGGCCAGCGGACTACAAAAAGCCTAATAGTGGGGGAAAGGTTGCATGATATACATTCATAATAACCAGAGATTATTGCAGCACTAGGACTTTGGCAGTGAAAGCAACAAAGACCAACTGCCTATTTCCGGATTCAATGAATTACCCCCAGGAGAGGCCAGGGACAACAGAAGAGTGTAGTTGGATCAGAGGTTCCCACTTGCCAGTGTTGGCATTGGTCAGGAATTCACGGTGCCTCTACAGAGGACAGGAGAAAGAGAAGAGGATGAGAAACAAAGTCTGAATTAACTCAGTACCCTCAAGGTGACTACATTTCACAGTGGAAGTGATTGGGTTCTCCTGAATTGATAAGATTTTATTTTCTACCTTTAGCAGTCACAGGCCTTGTGAACAAAATTGCATTGTGTTGTATATAGAGAAACATTAAAAGTTACCTTTTTCATACCTGAGATTTTTTCAAAATAACTTCTATAAGTACTTCACACTAGAAATTTCTGGTTCAGTTTACAATTAGGAATAGGGATCATAGGATCCTAAGTATTCCTTGTGCCATTTTCTAGCCTAAGGTCTATTTAAGAAAAAAAGTAGAATCTGAGAATTACCAAAGTACAACCTTAGTTTGTCTTTGGGATTTACCAACGATTGTGGGGCTATATTCTTTTCATATAAATATATAGGAACCATAAATACTTTTGAGGCAACAGTTTTTGCCATCCAATTTTGATATTTCCATTAGCATTTAAAGATTGGAATAGGTTCAAAGTAAAATTTATCATTTGCCTATTATAAATATTTTTGTCCAAGTCCAAGGTAAGTGTAGTGTCATAATAGATACAACAAATATTAGACATTTTTAAGAGAAAGGAATAACAGAAAAAAGAATTGCCTGTGGGTTATGAAATTCATCCTCAAAAGATTCTGATCCAAATTCTGATTCTGGTCTAGGACAAGTCTTAGGAATGTTCCTATCAACAAGTAGCTGTCTCGGGTAGTAATGTTGCAAAGAAAAGAACCAACTCTATAAATCTAAGCACAAAAATGGTCTTAGACACATTTGAGATAGTTCATAGCATTCCACAGTAAGTTGAAGGAGCAGGCTTTGCAAAGGAGAGACATTAGGAAGCTCAGTTGATCTCGGTAACAGTAATTAGTAAAGTTTCTCTGGGGTACTTCTTTCAAAAAAAAAAATGAATTACACTCTTACTGAGTCTCTGCCTCAATTTTCTGAAGATTCAAACTCTAAGGAAAGAGCATTTGATAGGCGAAGTTTGGGTCTTATGTCCTCCAGTTGGCCAGAGGAAGTGAAGAAACTTGGGCAGTTCCACTAAAGGGGAAAGGTAGATCCCCAAAATAAAAGTAGGGGCTATTATTAGAAGAATGAAGTCTTGATGATAGGAAGGCAAAACCACAGTTGTCCATCACAGTACCCAGGTAACTCAGATGCGGTAATGAAAACCACATGTCTGGAAAAATTGCCATTGGCTGGTCCACATGCAGTGGTGTTTACAAGTAATTGATCATAGCCAGTTATAGAAAGAATGCCATTGAAGATTCTATGATGATATCTGTAATGACTTCCCAGGGCTTCCATAACAAGTGACCCCAAACTGAGTTGCTTAAAATAATGGAAAACTACTCTCTGACAGTTCTGGAGGCTAAAAGTCTGAAATCAAAGTAGAGCTGTACTTCTTCTATGAGCTCTAGGATAGAATCCTTCCTTGCCTCTGAGACCAGCTTCTAGTGGCTCCAGGCATTCCTTGGCTTGGGGTTGCATAACTCTAATCTCTGGCTCCATCTTCATCTGGCCTTCTCCTCTGTGTCTTGGTACATCTCTATTTCAGATCTCCCACTGCTTTTCCCTTATAGGGACACTTGTTATTGGATCTAGGTAGGAAAAACCCAATTCTGGAAATGATCTCATCTCAAAATACTTAATTACATTAAAAAGTTTCTTTTTTTAAATAAGGTCACATTCACAGGTTCCAGGGATTACAACACGGATTTATCTTTTGCTGGGGCGTGGTGGGCACCATTCAACCCACTACCATATCCTTAAAGACTTTTCAAGCTATACAATAGATTCTAGGGATGATACAACACATAACTAAAAAGGTAAATTGTGATAAGTAACAAATAACATTTTAAGGAAAAAGAAAAAAGAAATTGCTGGGGCCAAGGTGAAGGGGTAAGCACAGTTTTTGAGGAAATGAGAGAAGACTTTATGTGCGAGTGGCGTCTCCAGTAGGTATGCATTCTAGGCAAGAAAAAAAAATACAAGAACAAAACTTTGGAAGCTGAAAAGAAGAAAATATGACCAACCATTAGGTTAGTGTAGACTTTAAACTGAAAGCAACACAAACATTGAATAATTTGATCAGAAAATAAATTTTCTAGAGGATATTGAGTACTTCACACAGTCTCCAGGAAAACTGAGAACCACACTCAGAAGCCGGGACTAACATCACACACAGACCTGATCTTATGAAGAAATCATGCCTCCCTAACCCCCCCTCCCTGCAGTTGGGCACAGGTTGCCATATGTTATACCACTGCTACATTATACCAGACACTGCACTGCAGACTCCCACCCCATTCCTCTCTTGTGCCCTCAAAGGAAAAGTAATGTTAGATGGATTGGCCCACATAGTACACAGAACTCAGTGATGGTGCCCTCTGTTATCCCACCCTGATTTCCAGGATTGTGAATATGATGAGATACCATGACCATGATTATGTTAGATTACATGGCACAAGGGATTAGATAGATGTATTTAAGGTTACTAATAAGTTTACCATAGAGATTATCTAGGTGGGCCTAATTTAATCAATGAGCTTTTTTTTTTTTTTTTTTTTTAAGAATTTTTTCTAGTTGGTAGTAGAAGGGGAAGTCAGAGACATTTGAAGGACAAGAAGGATTTGATGTGCTGTTCCTGGCTTTAAAGATGAAGTGGGCCATATAAAAGGACAGGAGAGTGGTCTCTAGGAGCTGAGAGTGACCTACCTCTAGCTAACAGCCAGGGAAGAGATGGGGACCTCAGTCCTACTACTGCAAGGACCTGAACTCTGCCAGTGCTCTGAATGAGACTGGGAGCATATTCTTATCCAGAGCCTCCATATGAGAGCCCAGCCTGGCCCACACATTGATTTTGACCTGTGAGACCTTGAACGGAGAACCCAGATAGGTCTACTCTGACTTCTGACCTACAGAACTGTGAACTAATAAATGGCTGACATTTTAAGCCTCTCTACTTTGGTAAGCGATTTGTTATAGCAACAGTAGAAAATGAATACAGCCAGCTTCAAGGATGTTTTTTAGATCTTGGAACTGAGCTCAGAACTCGTCTCTCAGCACTCTCTTTTGTGGGAGTCTCTCTCTCCAGACAGATTGTGTGTGGGATTCTACCTGCTGCATTAAGGCCGGGTGCCCTCTCTCTGCTAACACTTTGGAACTCTTGCTTCAGTTCCTTCTGACTGCGTCTCCCCCATATGCCTGACAGCAGATGAATGGGACCATAGCTTACTCCCTCCTAAAAAGTTCTGAGAGGGGCTACCCAGACCTTGAAGACACAAAGCATGGAGCATATCCTCTTGTTCTTTTTGCTTCCTGAGAGCTGGAATGGGCAAAGATGTGAGTCTTCTTTTTCTCCATGCAAATTATGAATCTGTTTAGAAGGGATAGAGAAAATATCCCCTTTATTCAAGGGTCATATTAAAAATACTTAATACTCTCTATACTAATATAAATTAAAATACAGATCAATATTTAAAATCAAGTTCCTTATTATCTAAATACACGATGTTATAAAATACTAAATAATAATAACCTATAATGCAAATCATTGATCAAATAATTCTTTTTTAAAAGATTTTATTTATTTATATGACAGAGAGAGAGATCACAAGTAGGCAGAGTGGCAGGCAGAGGGAGTGGGAGAAGCAGGCTTCCCGCTGATCAGAGAGCCTGATGCGGGACTCCATCCCAGGACTCTGAGATCATGACCTAAGCTGAAGACAGATGCTTAACCAACTGAGCCACCCAGGCACCCCTGATCAAATAATTCTAATAATTTCTAAATCATTTGTTGATTTTTATAAATTGTTGATTTTATGAATTGTTGATATAATCTTTTGTTTGACAAAGTTGTAAACAGCTAAGTAACACACCTATCAAAGTCATGATCTTGAGCCCCACCAACCTCTTTGATATCCTACTTAAAGTTATAGTCACTGGTGATATGTTATTTAATAAGTAGAGAATATCTCTTAATGTCTATTATTTGGTTCATGGTGCTGCTCTCTCAAATTATGCCTTTGCTTAAATAATACCAATTAAACTTTAAAAAATTAAACATTTTTAATACTGTGAAAAAATGTTAAGCAATCTCTATAGTAATATATAAATTTATTTATATATAAACTAATATTAAAATATATTCCCTTTATTATCTAAATTCTTCTGAAATTTTTACATATTCAATATTGACTGACCCACAAGATAATTTCTTGAAATATTTATTTGATAGGCTTAATTTCATTTTTTTCCCACTTCAGTGAACAAAGCTTTACAAAATATTTTAGACAATCTTCAGGATTCAATAAATTGGAAATCTTTTTCTTCGGTTATCAAAACAACAATCACATTTTCTTTTTTTTTTAAGATTTTATTCTTTTTTTTAAAAAGATTTTATTTGTTTATTTGAGAGAGAGAATGAGAGAGAGAGAGAGAGCATGAGAGGGGTAGGGTCAGAGGAAGAAGCAGACTCCCTGCTGAGCAGGGAGCCCGATATGGGACTCGATCCCGGGACTCCAGGATCATGACCTGAGCCGAAGACAGTCGCTTAACCAACTGAGCCACCCAGGCGCCCGATTTTATTCATTTTTTGACAGAGACAAAACGAGAGGGAACACAAGCAAGGGGAGTGGGAGAGGGAGAAACAGGTCTCCTGCTGGGCAGGGAGCTGGATGCGGCTCGATCCCAAGATGCCAGGATCATGACCTGAGCCTAGGGCAGATGTTTAACGCCTGAGCCACCCAGGCGCCCCAATAATCGCATTTTCATATAGCTAACAGATTACTAATTTCTATTGAGATGACACTTCTATTTCAAATGATACAATTTTTTACATTGCTATAATGTCATTTGCTTCACTTTCACAGTTTCCTTTAATTTGATATTTAACCATTCTCATCATTTGTTTATTGCTGTCAGCTTTTGTAGCTGAGATATGTTTTTTCTTATACAGTTAAAGACTATATTAACTCTCTGCTGGACTCTCACTTATTAAAACTAAATCTCTAGGGGCACCTGGGTGGCTCAGTCGGTTAAGTGTGGGACTCTTGATTTCAGCTCAGGTCATACACTGCCTATTAAAGTCCAAATATTCTTCCAGTTTTTATTATTTTTCTCCAAGATGTTCTGACATGTTAACTCTCTTCAGAATTTATTTGATATATGAGAGTAAATAAAAGTTTACTGAGAAAATATTTAAAGTGATTTATATCACCCAGTGATAATTCAGTACAGGGACTAATAAATACAGTGCTATATTAAAATATCTGGAAAATTTTCTAAAATTTTGTCTAGACCTCTCCCCTTTCTCCTATATCATTCCTCTAACACCATCTATGCAAAGCTCAATGAGATTTTCACATAATTTTTCTCATTGGAACTTTTTCTCAAGTAATAAAATTAGATGTTATTTTGGCTATTCTTTTAGATCTACAAGATCAAAAAAAGTACTAAACTGTATTTTAAATCATAAACTTCAGATTTTAAGCAAATTATTAAAACATTTTAATGTGAAACAGTTGGTGCTTTATTAATTTAAAATTTTAAATTTTGTTGCCTTGATATTTCAGTTATCTGAGAAGTGTTATCTCATTACTGTAGATAAATGTTTTGCATCCAAAAAGACTTACATATCTAGATTGCAGTTTTATGTTCATTTTGATATTATTCTTTCTTTACGTTCTATTAAATAGTATATATCTGAAAATGCTTGATTGTCTTTCAACCATCTATCAAATAGTGTTAAAAATTCTTATGGCACTTTGTAAGATTTTTTTTGTTTGTTTTATTGACACTGATTACCACAATTTGTTTTTCAATTTTCCAAATATGTTATTAGATGAAACAGTTCTTTTCCATGTTGTCCTTATTGATAACTGCAACTTTTCTTTATTAGAATCATGAGCTTTAACAAAACATGAGTGTGATTCTTAAAAAATATATTGTGGAACACTTTTAATTGGAATAATGCAAACTTGGGGACCATCTGCATCAACCTTTATGTCACTAACAAAAACCAAGATCAGGTTGTGTTTTTTTTTTAGTCAGATATGCACATTATTCATTTGTTTGTACCACTTCTTACATGGCATTAGTCATTCCAAGTTGTTTTGATTGTTATAGGTTCAGGCTATGATTTAATGTTTATTTCATTTCTTCTGGATTACCCTATAGATTAAGAAGATTCAGATTTATAAAATCTGAAATTCACATTAAGAAATTTTTTTTTTAAAGATTTTATTTATTCATTTGACAGAGAGAGAGATAGCGAGAGCAGGAACACAAGCAAGGGGAGTGGGAGAGGGAGAAGCAGGCCTCCGGCTGAGCAGGGAGCCCGACGTGGGACTCAATCCCAGGACCCTGGGACCGTGACCCAAGCCGAAGGCAGATGCCCAACGACTGAGCCACCCAGGCGCCCCCACATTAAGAAATTTATCTAGGGGCGCCTGGGTGACTCAGTCATTAAGCATCTGCCTTCGGCTCAGGTCATGATCCCAGGGTCCTGGGCTCAAGCCCCGCATCAGGCACCCTGCTTGGCGGGAAGCCTGCTTCTCCCTCTCCCACTCCCCGTGCTTGTGTTCCCTCTCTTGCTGTGTCTCTCTCTGTCAAATAAATAAAATCTTTAAAAAAAAAAAAAAAAAAAGAAATTTATCTAAACTTTGGAGTCCCTTAAATTTAGGAGTTGACTTTAAATATTTTATTGTAAATTCTCAAATGGCCAGCATATACTTGGCCCTTTGATGTTCTGAAATTTGTCATAACAGTAAGTTAATTCAGTAACTCTAAGGCCATTCTCTACTCAATAGTCTGTCCCAAATTTTGTCAAACTCTGCTTTCTAATAACTAATCAAGGTTCTACAAGGAGATAAAGAGATAGTATAAAATAAAATTACTAACAACATAGAGATGACCAGAATTTCAATATAAACCTTGCCTATTATGAATTTCCTGGGGAAAGATTAAGTTTCAAAATTTAATCTCACTGGAAGTTTTAGTCTAAAAACACAAATTCAGAAATCGAATTGCCTTGCCCTTGTGGGCTAAACTTTCAAAGAAATGAAAATACAAAAGCCATAAGTTAAAGTCCAAAGGAGTTAATTTTTTTGTTTTGTTTTTGTTTAAAGATTTTATTTATTTATTTGAGAGAGAGAGCACGAGAGGGGGAGGGTCAGAGAGAGAAGCAGACTCCTTACCGAGCAGGGAGCCCTATGCGGTACTCAATCCTGGGACTCCGGGATCATGACCTGAGCCGAAGGCAGACACTTAACCGACTGAGCCACCCATGCGCCCTAAAGGAGTTAAAATTTAAAATCAAATGTACTTGTCCCTATGAATTAAAATTCAAATAAATTAAAGTCAGAATTCATGCTTCCTAACTTCCTTTTCTACTCAGTCTTAGCCAGTAAGGTTTCATGGTGATTATTTAGCAGCCCAAGCGAATGCTTTCTCCTACTAGAAATGACAGAGCTCCTTCAGGACCTCAGAGGAAAGAATCCAAAAAGTTAATAGGACATCAAATGTTCTAGCACTTCTTGATCCCCAAAATTTATGAAATAAGCCAATACTCAGGCTTGATGCAGTTCCCTAAACCCAGTCTTTAGTGTTTTCAAAGACCATAGCAGAAATGCAATCATTCATGAGGAACGGAGGAGAGAGGGAGAACCCCTTGTGAATTTCAACCTCACATGGGTGTTCATCAGTCTGTGGTCAGCTGTCCAGGGTCTACACCTAGGGTCCTTACACATAGTTGGAAGAAATTTCTCATCAAGAAATTAATTTTGGGCGCCTGGGTGGCTCAGATGGTTGGGCATCTGCCTTTGGCTCTGGTTATGATCCCAGGGTCCTGGGATTGAGTCCCGCATCGGGCTCCCTGCGCGGCAGGGAGCCTGCTTCTCCCTCTGCCTCTCTCTGTGTCTTATGAATAAAATAAATAAAAACCAAAAAAAAAAAAAAAGAAATTAATTTTGGCACTATGACTATATCCACAACTGGTGGGAAGATCCACCCAGGCATATAGTTTTCTCTCTCGGAGAGTGACATTTTTGATATCACTGCCTTTCACAAAGTTTAGAAATTTTTGTGGCAGTAGTCCTAGTTATCAGGTATTAAATTGAGGTATCTTTTCTGCATATTTAGTATTTCTTAATTTCCATTTGCTTATTGATCCTGGTATGTCTGGCCCTCCAATACTGAAATGAGTATAAGCTATACCTACTCACATAGACTCCACTATATTATTGTGTTCCAGTACTTTCCATTGTGCGTCAGAAGTCTCTGACAATGCCTTTTGCTGTGGAATAGCTTAAGTCAAAGAAACCTGCCTTCTGGAAGATTTCTCCATTATTTCCACATTTGTCTCAGCAGAAAAATCATCCTCAATAGATTCAAACCCTGAAGCTTCTTTTGAGGCTTCTTTAGTATGTACCTCCGGAGGTCTAGGTTAGGCTAATATCCAGGCTCTGTGCTCCTAAGACATGGAAATTTCTCACATTTTTCATGTGCTGGACACGAATAGCATTTCTCTTGTTATTATATCTCTTTTTGCCTTAACCATCTCTCAATTCTTTTCATAAAGTTAAATCTTCTTAAATGGATCCTTTCCTTCTCTAACCAGTATAAAATTAGTACCATTTACAGAATCTCAAGGTCTTGTTTTCTTTCACTTTTACTTTGCTTTTTGGACAGACATTTATTTGTCTAACAATTTTTCATAATAAGAAATAGGAAATGAGTGAGCTCTGGACTTGCCAGAGCAACTATTTTTCAAATAAATCTTGGCTACCTCCATGTCTATGAATTGGATATTCTCACTCAGGAAGAATTCTCCCATCAGACCAACATCTGTCCAAGGCCTGAACTTGATCTATTATTTGCCAGCTCAGCTCTCCTTGAAAAACTTTGCTGCATCTTCTCTTGGAATCTCAGTTACATAAATGTCTTAATCAGGGACCCCCGGGACATAGGCAATACTGTGTGTTGCTTCCCCACACACAGTAAGAACTTCATTTCACTTTGATCCTCTGTAATGCTTTGAATATTTTATGATACTTTTCTGGTCTTCCTTTTGCAGACCAGCCCAATTTATTTTAACAACTTTGAATAGCTGGCAGATGCTTTAAGGGGTAATTTCCAGATAACTCTTACTTTGGATGTTAATTGTGGCTTTGACAAAGTTTCCTTCTATATTGTCTTTTCCTGGATCTCTATCCCTCTGGGGAAGTTTATTCCAGGAAGCTTTCTGAGACCTTGTCTCTCTTTCTCTGCTAGATTCTTTAAGAGCCCAGCACAATGTTCAGTCAAACAGTGAGTAAAATATCAGCCCCATTTCTAAAACACATTTCAAGAACTGTTAGAAGCAGACCTATCTCCATGTGCTTTTATCGTCCTCCCTCCTAGCCTTTGTGAACTCATTTTTCCATTCCTATCACCGGAATCTCCCACTAAAATTTCAACTTCCTCCTAAGGAAGGAGGAATTCTCCCTCTAGCTTAATTCTTTGTTCTTACCCTGCTGCTCTTCTTCTGATACTAAGACTGAAGGATGTACTTCAAAGTACTCTGGTTTCTCCTAGATTTCCTGAATAAAACTAATTCCTAGAACCAAGGCATTCCAGGCCCAAGACTCTTTGTTGCTTTAGTTATTTTTAGTTCTGTACTTTAACACAAGATGACATATCTCTTTCTGAGAGAACCCGCTGTTCCCTTTTATTTATTCATTTAGTATGGACATAGAATATCCCTCCCTGAGTGAATTAACACTTTGTAGCTCCAAAATCTAAGCCATAGTCAGAAAAAATAATCATCAAGTCCAAAACCAACTTGGCACTGCATAACTGGAGAAATCCTTGAGTCTGTAAACAAATGGCTTGAATGCTAGGAATTGGCCCACCAACCTGGGGCCGAAATCAGGTTTGTCAGGTTTAAAGCTTAATACCATTTTCTGGGCCCCCTTTTAAGAAAAAGAACACGAAATTTTGAATATAAAACTAGGTAAGAAAAATACTTAGTTATTTGGAATAGGGAAAAAAAAACACAGTAAATTACAAACTTTAAAATCTGACAAATATCACCAAGTTCAAAAAAATAATATATTTTATTAATTGCTTAAAACATCTTGGTAATAATTTTCTCTTACATTTTTATCTGCATACTCTTTGATCACCTCTTCATACAGGATTTTTTTATAGAGAATATAGGGATATAGGAAGATAATTCAGCCTTTTATTTAGGTTGATCAATTTTTTAAAATTATTAATAGTCAGGACCCATCAAATTTTTTACTTCACACACACACAGATGTATTTACTATTCATCATATAGCTACAGAGTTGTGGTCTACAAAGATGAATTCTGTTATAATATTTTCTACCTGAATGCTGTCAATAAAAGAAAAATATTGATTAGTATGTTTATGAATATATACCTACTTTATGAAATATATTTCTGATGAATGGCAACTTCCATTTGACCAGGCATTGATGAGAAAGGAATAACCATGCATAATTTTCTATGTTTATAGGTAGAGGAATGGTTCACATGTCAAATTTTCTCTTCCACTGCCCACATGTTTCTGTTCATATCATAATATGAAATTTGGGTCTGCACCTTTGTCTAGCATTGCTCAGTGAGTTGGGACAATGAGCACTGAAGAATTCCCAGAAGCTTTTTCTACTCAGGGATGATAAACAATAACTTCTTTGAAAGTGACATTAAACCACATAAGTATATCTCACTAAATCCAATTCTAATGTTTCTCCAAATCAGTTACCCTAAGCCAGATTCCAAAACAGCCTGCAGCCCTTCGTTGAAAGAAACATTTCTTTAAGCAACTGTAGTGAAAATATCTTAATTCTCAGATTCCCTGAAAACATAATCATGTAAGCATATTGGAAGGGGTCCTTGCAGTAGAGGGCCCTGAAGCAAATACTTAATTAGCTTCAGGATAAATCTGCCTCTGTCCTTTGTGGTTTCTTTCCTGGGTCCTAAATGCAGTTGAAAGCACAGGACAGTGGCACAGAATCTAGGACAGCACCTCTCTCCTTTCTACCCAAGTCTGGCTCAAATGACTTAAAGCTTAGAAGCTTACACAATAGAACTCTTGTGGCCCAGAGAAAATTTTGTTACTGCTTAGTTACTCTGGTTTACCTAATTTTTAAATAACATAGTTAAATAGAAAATGTTTCTTTGGCCTCTATTATCCAAAAGTTCTTCAAAAGTTCTTTATCAAAACTCTCAGGCCACAGCAGCTTAGGAAAATCTGTACCTGCATATTTCCAGGTGAAACCAAAGCAGTCCAAGACTTGAGTGTGCTCCCCTAAGGCTGACTTGACCACTATTAAAATTGCCTTTGCTCATGAATAGAACAACCAAGGTTCAGTGATCAGCCAAGGTGGGAGAAAAATCCTCACCAAGATTCACATTTTTTGTTATGATCCTCAAATTCCACTCTATCCTGTTTCTCAAGCTCCCTGGTTATCTGAGATGTGGGGGAGGAAAGGCATGACCAACTCTCTGCTTTCCAACTTCTCTCAGCCTAGGTGGCTTCCTGACAGAAGAGCCTGAAACGTGGGCTTGCAGGCAGATAATTCATTTCTGGGAAGTGATTCCTGGGAATGGTAGTGAAGGATGGGGACTGAAACCACAACAGGGAGAGAAAGCCAATACAATAGTGCATTCTGGAGCCGTTCATGACTGAGCAAATAGGAGTTGACTTCAATGGGACCTTTTGCAGATTCATGTAGCATCCACCTTGGAAATGTGCACTGGAGAGAAGCTCCTGTCCCCACACTGGTCAAGGAGTGTTGACCCCCTTGCACTTCTGGGTTGTACACGCAAGCGTGCCAGGCATACATGCGTGCCATGCACACTTGAGTGCTAGGGAGGTTTTCACAGGCATACCAAACTGTGGAGTTTGAGAAGCCCTGGGGCAGGGAGTGAGAGATAAATCCAGCTGAGGTGAACTGCTTTCAGGGTACGTGTACAGAAAGCTGCCTACTATGGCATGGGCTACAATGGAAGGTTCACCGAAAGGACATGAGGCAACCACAAGAAGTATCTGATTCACGACTAAAACCTCTGAACCAAGAAGGAGTTCAAGTGGCAAATGGTGGGCGGGGAGGGGGGCGGAAGCCACCTTATTAATATTATAGATGATATTGGAAAATATGGCTTAGGTGCATGGCAACAAGGTACTTCCTTGTATCGATCCTCAGATTTATTTATTTATTTTTACTATGTTATGTTAATCACCATACATTACATCATTAGTTTTTGATGTAGTGTTCCATGATTCATTGTTCGTGTATGGGAACACCCAGTGCTCCATGCAGAACGTGCCCTCTTTAATACCCATCACCAGGATAACCCATCCCCCTACCCCCTCCCCTCTAGAACCCTCAGTTTGTTTCTCAGAGTCCACAGTCTCTCATGGTTCGTCTCCCATCCGATGTCTCCCCCTTCATTTTTCCCTTCTTTCTATCTTCTTCTTTTTTTTTTAAACATATAATGTATTATTTGTTTCTGAGGTACAGGTCTGTGATTCAACAGTCTTACACAATTCACAGAGCTCACCATAGCACATACCCTCCCCAATGTCCATCACCCAGCCACCCCATCCCTCCCACCCCCCACCACTCCAGCAACACTCAGTTTGTTTCCTGAGATTAAGAATTCCTCAATCCTCAGATTTAGACAGACTTGATCACAGGCAATGCTCGGCCACCACTGAACTTCCACTGGGCCCTGCCCCTGCAAAACATGCAGCGTGGAGGAGCAGAGGGGAGTGTATGCTTCCTGGAGGCAGCTGGTTTCCAAAAGGAAGAGTGAGAGGTCAGAGTTGATTGACCTGTGCAAGCTCAGTCTTTTGTCCCAAACCCCCTTGGGGAAGAGGGAGTTAGAGGGTGGAGAGAAGCAGAAGGGTTCTGCCAACAGCACTTTCTTCAGGAGTGGGGAAGAAGCCTTCCCTTCTCGTTGAATATTATCCTTATTCAGAACTTTCTCCACCATTTGATGCTTGCCAAAGGAAGGCAAGATTCACATAAGTGTTAGGAGAAAAGAAACCAAGGAGGTGCTTCCTATGCCCCTGGACTATGAAGAAGAGTCCCCCACATGGCGGAGTTGAGGTCACCCTTGGGACTGCACTGTGGTTTAGGGCCAAAGCCTCAGTAAGGGGCAGGCATGAGCAACTTAATTTTACAAGTGTGGGAACTTACACTGGGAGATACTGAAAAGCTTAATTAAGAGATAAAATATTGAACTGAAATTAATATTGTTTGACTCTAAAACCTATATTTCCAAAACTTTATTATATCTTACATAAGGACATTAAACAGGTATTAATATGATCTTTAACCTGAAAAAAAAAAAAGTCCCAAATGGATTCATTACAAAGGAAAGCATCTTTTCCCTTCTCTATCCTCTAATTGCAATATCAAATAAGCTTTTCTTTTTTTTTTTTTTTAGCTTTTGACAAAACCGAGTCTCCCATTGCATGGGGCCGTTTCCGTATGCAGGAGTCCAGGCTTAACACACTATATAATTATTTTCAGGTTCTAAAAATAATGCCATTCACTCTTGCCAGTGAAGCATGTAGGGAAGTTTTCGGTCTTTAGCATGAGCAAAGAGCCTGAGCACAGAAATGACATCTCCAAAATTCTTAGTATTTTTAGGCAACCAAAATACAGCTCATTTCTAGCTGTCAAGCTTTCACATTGCCATTAAGTAGAGGCAATGAATGCAAGATACTTTACTGAAAATGCTTTTATGTGTTAAGAATCACCTAAGAATTAACATTATTGTATGACCTTGTGCTTTTCATACCAGAGAAAGAAAATAAGTTGAATTTTAATGATAACTATAGCTACCTCTAGCTACATGATAAGCTTGTTTGCCCTTCTGCAAGAAGTTTTCATTCTATATGAAGCTTTCCAATTCGTTTTACTGAACTATTAAAGGAAGAACAAGAATTTTTTTTAATGTAAGCAAAATTTAAAGTTTAAGAAGAATGACTTATTTAAAAAAAAAAGAAGAAGAAAAAATGATTGCTATTAACCTACATTCTCAGAAGGAACCCAAGAAGACAAAATACTATGGCAAAGGCCTGAGGAAAAAACAACTCTTAAAAGAAAGCCGGGGTAAAATGTCCAAAAATAAATAAATAAGTGAGTAAGTAAATAAATAAATAAGTCAGGCACAGTTCTAAAAGCGTGATAGAAAGGCATATTTATCTCACTGATAAACAGAGAAAAGCAATAGTTCTTCCAGCGCCCTCTTATTTTTATTTTTCTGACCTGGAAACAAGGAATCACACAAGTATCAAAAAGGCAAATGAGAGAAGGCTCAGCCTCAGCTCAAGCTTCTCCCTCCCTTTCAGTCTTCCTCTGATGTGCCTAAGCAGAACCCACATTCCAGGGTCCCCTGTGGAAGACACGCACACGTCTACAATGGCAGAAGATATTCCAAGACTCCCAGGGCTGTGGGCAGTCTTCTACTGGGTGGCCCCACCCTATATTATCCCCAGCACTAAAACGTACCCTCATCCTGTCAAGTTGGCATGATTTAAGAATAGCTACCCTTTTGGAGCATTCACCTATTGACAGACACCATCGTTGGAACACTTTATGCCTATTTAATTGTCACAACCATCTTAAAAGTGTTATGATTATCCATATTCCACCAACAAGGAAAAAGTGAGGCGATAACGTGTCCCTGAATAACAGAATCAGGATTTAAACCCAGGGCACTACTGCTCAAGACACATGAACTCATCACGACATATGAACTGATCGCTGCTTACAGAAAAGTATGTTCTCTAAGTATCTAGTAAAGATTGACTTATTTGAGTTTTGCAGTTGTGTTTTTATATTTTGGAACCAGTGTATTTTTTTCAAGTATCATTTTAAAAAAGCATATAATGCCTCTGTTCTGTTTCCATAATGACTAGTAAGTAAAGTAACACTACTTCTCTCATCAAATCTTGTTATTCTTACTTACTTAGCTGTCTCCCTTTCTAGGCTGTCAGAAGTTAAGTAGTAAAATGCCTTACACAAACAGGCACTCGGTAAGTGTTCAGCAGAGTCATGCTGAAGGGTGGCAATACAAAGGAGACTTGAAAACTGAGTCATTTGCTAAGAACAATGGCCCAGCTTATCTGAAGATAAACAACCTAAGGGGCTTGTATTTGGAAGAGAAAAGTGCACTAGGGAAAAGGCCAATCAGCTAGTCATGCAGTAATAAAGAGGAGTGGAGTTGCAGAGGCAATGGTGGGGATATCATGCTCCATCAGCCTTGCAAATTCAAAGGGAGGGTTATATTGAGTATTTCTGGAGAACTTTAAAAAAAAGGAACAGATAATCCCAAGGATGTTGACCAACAGGCAGATGATTATAGGGGGTCATTTATCCTTAACATTTTATTGTCACATGCTTTCAAATTTTTATTATTTGTAACATACTGAGATTTTACTCCATAATTATATCAATTATAAGTCTTTCATTAAGCCCATAAAATATATATTAATTATAGTAGGTCATTGTCCTTTCATTTGTCAGAAACATCCTACGTCTTTTGAATTAAAAAAATAATGTTAGAAATAATTTGCTTATTTTGTTAAGGTAGCCATAGAGGTCCAATAATTAAATCAATTCAAGAGATATTTATTAAGCTTCAATTATGTGCTTATCATTGGCCCAAATGTAGGGAAACAAACATACCTCTTACTATTTCAATGAATGAAAATATATGTGCATGCCACTTGGTAAAATAATAATATTAAACGACATATTATTACTGCTTATAAGAGCCAGAGAGGAAAGAGAATCAACGTAGACTGAAATTATCAAGGAAGATCTCCCTGGGCAGAGCAACACTTGGGAGTTTTTAAGCACATGAGGTTTTGTTTTTTTTTCCAATTAAGTTTTATCAAAAGTACTCAACCAAATATCTAAAAATTAAGGTGGCTTCAATTTTTTAAAATTCCAATATAGTTAACATATCATGTTCTATTAGTTTCACGTGTACAATCTAGTGATTCAACAATTCTATACATTACTCATTGCTCATCATGAGAAGTGTACTCTCAATCCCCTTCTCCTATTTCACCTATCTCCTCCCCCCCCCACCCCACATCCCCTCTGGTAACCATCAGTTCTCATCGTTAAGAGCCTGTGTTCTTTTTTTTTTTTTTCCTTTGTTCATTTGTTTTGTTCCTTAATTCCACACAGGAGTGAAATCATATGGTATTTGTCTTTCTCTGACTGACTTACTTCATTTAGCATTATACTCTCTAGATCCATCTAAGCATGTGCATTTCAAAGCCAAAAAGACCTGGGATTGAATCGATTCTTACCACCAATTTTCTTGGTGATTTTGGACACAATTGTTCAATATCTCATGACTCAATTTCCTCATCCATGAAATAGAATTAATAGTCGCTTGTTGAGTTATGGTGAAGATTCAAATGAGACAGTTATTGTGAAGTGCTCAATATAGGGTCAGGCTCATCAAAGGGACTTACTAATGATGTTGATTTACTAGTAGAAGTAGTAGTTGTTGGTGTAGTCCCAGTTTTATTAGGAGCAGCAGTATTAGTAGGAGTAGGATTAGCAGTACAGTGTCTTAGTAGCAGTAATTACCTGAGCTGAGGTGTGGGTATCAGCAAAGAGAACAGAATAGTCTAACGGTAGCAACAGCATGGGTAGAGATTAGGAAATGAGTGTTTCTTTCTAGATCAGTGAGAGTGCCCGGTTAAAGTGTAAAAGGGATTAGCAAGTAGTTGGAAATAAAACCGTGTAAGTAAATTAAGGGTGGATTACAAATTATTAAGACCAGTTATTTTTTCTTTGTTGGGGTTGAGAGCGGGTGGATAATCACCAAACAATGTTCCCCAGTGATTTTCAGTTGTCACTGTGTGCATATACCTGATTGAATGATATGGAGAGTAAACTATTATCTTGAATTGGAGGAAAAGAATATTGAGTACAGCTTTGTTCTCTATAACTTAGTAGTCAAAGGAATAAGAAATAACCTAAAGTAATTTGGGCTGAGGATTCAGGGATACTGTCAACCATTTGGAAGGGCATTTGCAGATATTTCCTATCATTTGTGTGGTATCTCCAGATCTCTTTTGGGTCATAAAGGTTTCTAAGGAGGAAAATCATCTGTAAGAAAGCAAGACTTACAGGGGGCTGGAAGTTTCTAGCCCAGTTAATACGTAACTTTACGCAAAACAATGTTCACACTAACGATCAGCTTCAAAAGCAGCCAGCAGCAGCTGCCATGTTACCAAAAGTAAGCTTTATGTCGGTCTCCACTTATTTCTGCTTTGGGGTGGGTATTTTGTGCCATTTGTGCCTCAAGGAAGAACCAGGCAGTCAAGGCTGGGCTGGGCTGTTTGGTCCTCTGGGAAAAGAAGAGAGGAACAGATCACTGCCCAGGGGAACCAGGCTCATTAGGAGACAAAGGTGACAGGTGTTTGCTCTGTGAAAAGTCTGGTAGCTATAGAAAAACTCAGCTGCTGTGGATTTCCAGTACATCAAAGCTGTTAGGGAGGGAAGGGAGGAACAGAGAGCCGACTGAGAAGGGAAAACACAAAGAGGGTGACTGACCGTCCTCATTTACCTCGGACAAAAAGGTTAGAGCTTCTTACTTTGAGAACATGCGAAGATAAATTGTTTGCGTTGGGCCAGTTAGTATGTGCTCATGAGTTGTGGGAAACACTGGGAGGTTAAATTTTCCTTCTGTGAGGGTCTTCCTCCCTCAGGATTTGGTTGAGCTTTGGGCATGTCAGATCCAAAATTAGGAGCAGGGTAGTACTCCGGGTCTCCTGGGAAGCAATCCTACATTCCCCAGTAACCACAGACATTTGCCAATGGTAAATAAAAACTCAAGAAAAGAGAATGTAAAGCAGGTCCCTGAAAACCATTTATCTGGCTTTCCTTGGCATGAATATCTTGGCCACTTTTACCAACGGAAGTGGCCTTATCTACAACGTACATGCATGCTGCGCTCCTGAGCAGAAATTATTCTCCAGAAGGATTTCAAATTAAAGAGAAATTTATGTTTCAAGGATGTAGCATCAGATCTTTAGGGGATTATGCTTCCAGAGGCAGAGGTTCCCTAGAGGCTTGTTGCCAAGAGCAGAAATCTCATTCAGAAGTCAGAAGCTTTGTGATGGGCCATGTTTTTTTATTTGTAGACTAAAGGAGTATAATACGAAGTGAAGGGGCCTTTGTGGGTGCAGCTCCAAGGCTGCCAAGCAGGGCCTGAGTTGGAGGATAATTGGAAAACAATAAATGTCCTTGGGAGGCCAGCCAAAAAGGATGACATATCTAAGTGAACCATGAACACGGAAGGTACTGTTGGCATATGTTAGGTATTTGCCTGCCTCCCTCGCTGTCATCATTTTCTTTTTCTCCCAGCATCCTTCTTTATCATCTTCTTCCTGCTCCAGAAATTTGGATAATCAGGTGCAAAAGGTGTACGTCCAATCAGTCTATTCCTAATAATTATCTGAGGTTGAGTTGAAAGGTTCCTTGTTGTCCAAAGGGCTTTTAACTTTTTTTTAAAGATCTTATTCATTTGAGAGAGAGAGAGAGGGAGAGGGAGAGAGCATGAGCAGGGGGGAGGGGCAGAGGGAGAGGGAGAAATAGACTCCTCCCTGAGCAGGGAGCCTGCCACGGGACTGGATTCCAGAACCCTGGGGTCATGACCTGAGCAGAAGGCAGATGCTTAACCGACTGAGCCACCCAGGCACCCCATGGGCTTTGTAACTGATTGACCAGGTAATTGCCTTGCTAAAGGAGAGCCTTTGAAAAAAGAACAGAGGAAGCTTACTTCTTCTTAGTAAACTAAGTCCATCATGGAGAAAAGCAGAAAAAGAAAAGAAAACGTTATATGCATATAATGTTATATGTATATATATGATTAACAGCATTCATTCAGAGCAGAGACCTACATTTGACTGACATCCTAAATCACAGATATGACAATGACTAGGACTAATTAAGCATCACCAGTCAGAAAACATAGGAACTAAAAAGAAATAAGATTATGCATATCTCCCAGTTAATAAATTTCAATGTAATGTGTTATTTATTTCAATATGTACCCAAACATTGTCTTCTTTATAATTCAAAGGAGTCAGCATTTAGAAATAATGTTTCTACAATGCAATGGCTCTTGACTGCATGTAAATGATATGGGGTTGCTCCAAAAGACTCTCATACCAGGTGCAAATGACAGACACAACAGTCAGGATGACAGAGAGTTCTTGTAAATAGCAACAGGAGGGTTAATTTATTAAGGGTTTCAGCATCCACAGCTGTTTCCCCTCAACTGATGTGTCTGAGCTACTTTGTTAACAGACCTTGTAATACCCTCTCTGATTATGTTACTTTGTTTCTTTGCTACATTTTTGAGTATCAGGTTGATATAGCCCTGAAAAAGGGCTTTAAAAGGTTCCAATCAAACCCGGAGAGATTTCAAATTCAATGGCATTTTCTAGGGCTGTGCTTTTCACTTTTGGTTGCTTTCATCTAAATGACTGCCCAATGAACATAAAAGTCTCTCAAGTGTTATTTTTTTTTACTGTGGAGTGAATGAAATTTTATTTGAGACTTGCAAAGCATATGCACACTCTTTGTTCAGGGATTTGAATCGAGTCATTTTCATCAGACCAATTGTATTTATGACCGAGATTATTCGACTCTGTTCATGTTTCAATATTTGATATGATGCATGCTGATGTGTTCTCCAGCAGGACTATTATTTGGCCAGAGAAACCTCAGTCAGCACTAACAATAGATGAGTCTGGGTGTGTGGTTGGGTGTGCTGATTAACCGTGTGAGCCGGCGAGGGGCTCTTCACATCCATAGGACAGCACTCATGTATTCAAAGTGGTAAAAAATGAAGAATCAACTTCCACATTTAAAAGCAGTATTTATCATCAATGAGATAACAGAATAAAATACCTAATACATAGAGTTGACTAAAGTAAATTACAATATAACTTGCTAGAGAATGATGATTCGGTGACATTTTCCCTTTAACTGGTGAACAGCTATTACTTCACTAGTTTTATTAAGATTAATAAAGAAGATGGATCCCATTGAGATCAAGGCTTTATGAGGGTAAGCCAAAAAAAAAAAAAAAGCCAAAAAAAAAACTATCTTCTGAAATATTGTGAGCACATATATATCATTCTTTCCACAATAAATTATGTTTCAATTAATGAAAATACTAAAAAAAATTCTTAAATTTAGGCTATTCTAGAATTAATTTCAGTAATCTGATTTCCAATGAAAATTAAAACTTGAACTCAGGAATTCTGAAACATTAAGAAAATATCTGTTCAGTGGTACCTGTAGGATGGCTGATTTGTTGAAGACGTGGGGGTATCTATTTTTAATTATATAATTTTAGTTGCTGGAATCATGCCCATCAAAACTAAGGTTCAGTGGGGGGGCACCTGGGTGGCTCAGTTGGTTGGGCATATGACTTGATTTTGCTCAGGTCATGATCTCAGGGTCACGGGATCAAGCCCCATGTCAGGCTCCACACTGAGCAAGGAGCCTGCTTAGGATTCTCTCTGCCTCTGCCTCCCCACCCCCCAATGCTCTCTCTCTCTCAAACCACCCCCCCCAAATAAAAAACTAAGTTTAAGTGGGTACTAAGCATCAATATTTTTAAGGGTTATAAGGAAATTTTGGACTTCAGACTTACCCTAAACTCAAAAGGATAATAATTTATGCTTTAAGAAAGCATTTGACATGGGGCACCTGGGTGGCTCAGTTGGTTAAGCATCTGACTCTTGATTTCAGCTCAAGTCTTGATCTCAGGGTTGTGAGTTCAAGCCCTGTGTTGGGCTCCATGCTGGGTGTGGAACCTGCTTAAAGAAAGAAAGAAAGAAGAGAAAAGAAGAGGAAGCATTTGACACTCTATAGACATTTCCTAATACTTCTGTCCTTTAAGTCTTCTGTAAATGTCTTTGTGACCAGCACAGTCCAAATCCACAGTAAGATATTTTACCAACTTCACAGACTCAACCTTTCAAAAGCAGGACTTATCATCTTCCTCTCTAAAAAGTGTTCATCCTCTGAGTTCCCATTCTTGATTTCCCATTTTTCTTAGAACAGGGTCTAAACTCTTCGTAAAATAAAAGATCTCCAGCATACCCTTCTACCTTGCCTCTTCTTCTTCTTCTTCTTCTTCTTCTTTTTTTTTTTTTTTTGCCGTGAAAGAGAAGGGAAGGCAAGGGGGTCCACACTCAGAGACAAAGACCTTTTGCTCTTCTTTGCTCCCGCTTTTATTGGTCCTTCAGGATAATCACAAATCCTTATCACTATTTCTCAAGCACATGATGTGTGACAAGGGGTCTTACTGAAACTGAGAGGATTTATGGGAAAGATAATATATGCTAATCTGCGTGATCTACTAAACATAGCCTAAGGGACAATTCACACATCTCTTAGATCCCAGGGCGGCTGTTTGGGCTGAGAGAGCTCACATGCACTATGAATGTGAATTTTGGCCTCCAGATTTTTGTCAGAGTAATTCCATCTATACAGAAATAATCTTCTCCTCTCTTAGCACAACTTCCACTGGCCCTTCAGTGGAAGATATCAACTGTTTTGTTTCTCTAGGAATACATTTGCAGCTCTTCCTCCAGCCCCAAGTGTAAGTCATGTGTCTTTCTGTATTGTATTTAAAGCTCTCTGTGCTTATGGTTCCCGAGACACTCTCTGTAGTAATTACCTGTTTATCTGTCTTTGTCCATCAGATACAATCTCTCTGAGAAACACTATCTCGTTCTCTATGTAGATCCGGGTCCTAGACATATCCTGTCCATCCATGCTTTAATCAATGTTTGTGGAATGAATTAATGGCATGAAAATTGAGTTGAAGCAATTTATAGTGTCCAATCATCTAAATAATTCTTTAAAGTCACTGTTAATACCTGACAGAGCAGAGTAATGGAGCTTCTTTGTACAAGGAACTTAGGTGTCTACCTTTAAAGGTTTATACACTAAAGTGAAATCTAATTGCTAGGCATTCCAAAATTTGTAGATGATGACAGAGGCATCTATGAAAATGGAATTAAACATATCTAACTAACAGCATGAAACCTAGAAGGGGGCCAAGAAGAACAATATACAGTTATTAGAGCATAATCCTATCCGAGCAACCTGAGCTCACGTCTGGGCCTCTGTAACTTACTAGGCATATGACCTTAAGCAAATTATTTAATCTCTCTATTAACAAGGATATTATAGTCCCTGCCTCATGGATTATGGGTAGCATTAACATCCGTAGTATATATATAGTATTCTCAATGCCTTTCACATATATTCCTAATACATGGGGTTTATATTGTAGCTCTCTGTTTTCTACCTCTAGCACTAACACATAATGGTATCCATTAAATCTTTGGATAAATGTTAAGAAAATATGACAAAATGTTGACTTGCACAGAACCCTAAAATCGGTATAACATGACAAGATGGGGAGGAAGTCAATTAACAGTGTCCTTTTCAGATAAGGATGATCCTCTCCAGTCTGGGCGTTGTCTTCTGACGAGTGAGAGGGAAGCATTTTATCAGATATCCACAGAAAAATTTCCAAAGGAAGTTATAAGCATTCTTGCCATTTATATCAATGAGAATATTTAACATTCTTATTTTAAAGGTTTTCCATTAATGTTCCAACAACATCTATGATTCAAAAAGTTTGAAACCATAGGAACTTTCCAACCCATGTACTGCCCTAACAATTCCAGAGCTGAAGAACAAGAATAAACCTATCTGAAAGGCTCACCATATAATACAGAAACTTGTTATAAAAGAAATACATTCCTTTCTTAAAATGCATTCATTATACACTTTTTTGTACTTCCATTTGGTGCCAGGCATTAAGAACACAAAATGCATCAGCATTAAGAACACAAAAATGAATACTAAACTTTCTTGTTTGCAGGAACTAACAGTTATGTGACAGAGATGAACAGAAAAACTAAGAAACAATACAATGTGATAACTCTACCCAGTGATAGAGTTATACACAGCTAGAGCTGGGATAGCTGTAGGAAAGTTAGGAAAGATTTCCCCTAGGGAATTTCTACTTAGGGAGTCCTAATGATGTCTAGTGTTGGAGGGAGGCATGAGAGAAAGACATTCAGGGCACAGGGGAGTTGAAAATAATACGGCATGTCTTTGTACTACATGTACAATGATGGAGTAGCAAGAGATGAGACTGGAAAGAAGATGGACCAAATCCTAGGGCCCCTTAAATGGCATGCTAGGAATCTTGGACTGTATCCTCAAAAACAATAGGGAACACTGAAATGTTTTATGCAAGGGAGGATGCCAGGGACATACATGCATTTTTAGATAGAGCATGTATTTTCTACACTAAATATAGAAGAGATCAGAAACTTCTTTCGCTCTGCTCCAAGAGAAATTTATACATAACTCTATTTACTTTATTGAAATGTTTTGTAACTCTATTTGCTTGTCTTACTTTCCTTAGACCACTGGCCTGTATGTAGATCAGAATCACTTGGAGGGGTTGTTAAAACACAAATTGTCGGGTGAAGTTGTGGGCCTGATTTTGCTCTTCTAGCAGGTTCTGGGCCGAAGCTAACGATGCTTATGTTTGGCTGTACTATGAACACCACTGTTTTAGACTAAAATTTGGGCTTGTTTTCTTATTATTTATCTTTGTTTCTCAAACATCTAGTTCAATGTCTGTTACTGAATAGACAATCATTAACTATTTTCAAATAAAAGAATGAAGGAATGAAAAATGCCAAGTACAGAGGAAGCAAATATAGTAAGCAGAATGATTTTGTCTCTTGTCTTCATCAAAAATTACTCAAAATGATAAAGGTGCATGCATTAGTATAAATTGTGGAAGCAAAAACAAAGAGAGACAATAGTAATGGTAGAGATGAGAGCTAAGTTAGGAATCTTAAGATTTCCATTTGCTTTCCAGCGCTTACATGAATAGAGTGGCCTTGAGCAAACCATTTTACTTTCCACAGTACATATCTGTGCCTTAGTTGGATGATTAAGTGGCCATTAGTAATACTTCATTGAATAGGCCTTTTGAAAAAAAATCTCAGAAAGAATTTATTCATATAAAGCCTATTGAATTTAACTTTAATATAATGAATACTACAAATTGAATAAAAGTTCCAAATGTACTAAGCAAGTGTTCTCTTACATTATGTCTATAAATTCCTTTCTACTTGATAAATTATCTTACAGAGAAACTCTTCATTTGGAGCACTCTGCTGGGCTTCATATATAAATGCTTCAGTTACAGAGTGTCCTTCACATGGGTGGATTTGTTTTGATTCAAAGGGTGAAGGACCCATGCTTAGAGTTGCTTTCTCCAGTATGGGTCATATTTACATCAGGTAATCTTCATTTTCTCACTTTATATGCAGTGACTGAATTTTCAGGATGGCAGGAATGCTTTTTTGCTGTTATGTAGTTGGAATGTTTGACTTGATTAAGGATGAAATCTGCTTGTTCCATATTATATCCCAACTCACTAGAATCAATAGACCAATATGCAGTGCAAACTCTCAGCTAAAATACTTGTAGCAAAAATTCAAATTTTCCATTGGTCATTGGTGTGAATTTGCCCACAGTGCGAAAGAGTTCAGAAAATAATCACATTCCTGAAATTTAATCTGGCTCAGGATCTAGCCACCTACATAATGGAAAGTCCAACTCAGTCTGTTTCCAAAAGATACTTCTTCTTCTCTTAGAATCATTAAAGAACACAAGGGCTTATAAAACCCAAAAGAGGGAAGAGTTTTGATATTTAGTCTGTAATGGTCACCACTGAGATTCTTTTCCAGTCCACCGAAGAGCAGTTGAAAACCATCTCCTCCCTTAACAGCATTCATTCCTTGGGTACTAATCTCAACCACTGACCCTAGGCATCATCTCTGGAGCTGTCCACAACCTCTCCCCACCCTGAGGTCCTAGCATCTCCTGTATTTCCACCACAAAACTGACCTAGCCCTCCTGCTGCATATCTCAAGTCTCAGGAAATACAGTCTACCTCTGAGGATTACATTAATTCCTTCTTTGCCACCTGAACCACCAACTTCTATCATGCCCTCTTTCTAATCACTCCATGTTAATTCTCTGATAGGTCCAACTCTGTAACACCTGGTCCACGGTTTTTCTTTCTTAATTAAGACTTTCAATTTCTTGTCTACAATAAACCAACTTCAACCTGGATCAGTGCTGTGATCGCCTAAGATCTCTTCTTGCTTTCTCTCTTTGTATTCTATTGCTCCTTTCATATTTGCTCGAGGCAATCCAAAAACATAAAGCTGGTCATTTTAGAATAGGCGTCAGCAAACTATGACCAGGCACACAGGCCAAACCTGTCCTACCTCTTCTTTTTAATTAAAAAAAAAAAAAAAAAAATTTTTACCATCCTTCAGCTAAGAATGTTTTTTACACTTTTTCAATGGTTGAAATAAATTAAGAATCATGTGTTTTGAGATGTAAAAATTATATGAAATTCAAATTTCAGTGCCCATAAATAGAGTTTTATTGGACTACAACCATGCCCATTCATTTATGTATTGTTAGTGGCTGCTTTCACACTACAGGGGCAGAGTGATGAGTAGACACCATATGGCCTTCAAAACCTCATATTTACCAACTGGCCCTCTACTGAGAAACTTTGCCAACTCTTGTCTTAGGGCACTGTGATTCAGTGAAAAACTTCAGTGAATCACTCAGTAAATAAAGTCCAAAGTTATGATCTTTCCCATGACACGACCATAAGCCTGCTTATTCACCCCCACCTTCTCCTTCCCTCTGTCTCTCACAGTCTCAACATCCAGTTCTCCAGGTAGATACTTCTTACTATTTCCCAAAACTACCCTGTCTTCTCCATTGCTATAACTTTCCCTTTCCCCCTCAGTTTGCCTGACCTACTTCCATTTATCCTCAATACTCAACATAAATGTCATGTTTAACCAAGTTAGAAACTTCCCACTCTCTGATTTCACTCCCTTATAGTTCTATTAAATGACTCATCATATTGAAATCCTTATTTGCATACAGTGGCAACCATTTACTTTGGTCACCTAAGGTCCATTCCTTCTTGTGATGTTAAGGTCACAGTTTTGGGTTGTCTAGTCTTTACTGCCTTGCGTCCTTTGCTAATTCCACCATCTGCAGGCTCCGGAGCCTTTAGGTGAAGCCAGCGGGTGTATCTCATCCCCTTAGCCAGAGCAATTGTTTCATGGATGGATACACCCAAGCAAGGCAAATCAGAGCCAATGAGATTCAATTCTAGGACTTTTGTCCTTCTATGAGGTTATTTTTTAAAGACTTTATTTATTTGTCAGAGAGAGAGGCCAAGCAGGGGGAGCAGCAGGCAGAGGGAGAAGCAGGCTCCCTGCTGAGCAAGGAGCCCGATGGGGACTCAGTCCCACGACCCTGGGATCATGGCCTGAGCCGAAGGCAGACGCTTAACTGACTGAGCCACCCAGGCGTCCTGTCTATGAGGTTATTTGATTTCTCTCAATCTTTCACTGGTAAGACAAAGTAAAGGCAAATGTAAGCCTGAAATTGCTGAGGGCTGAGTGTGGGGGCACATCTGGTAACATTGCTTGAGCCCCAAATCAAGCAATGCCTGAAACCAGATGGCCCCTTGAACATCTCAATGATCTCAGTTAAGATCTCAATATCATCTCTTGTTGCCTGAACTGGTTTGGGTCAGGTATTCCATCATTTGAACTAAAGGAATCCTAACTGACCTACTGTTTGCTTTTCCCTGTAAGACTTGTCTCTGTATCCCCGGCATGTGTGTCTCTCCCCAGCACATGGGATACACCCAATAAATGTTTCTGCAATAAGTTGATTTTAACCTTCTTATGGTATTTGCTGGCTTAGCAGTCAGATATACACATCCCATCCCCTCAAGTGACTTTCCCTCGCTGCCTTCACTTCACCATTTATTTGATTTCATGGTCTTGTGTGGGCTTAGTGAGCTGACTGGCTCCTAAATGCTCCCTTTGCTTGCACTTGATCTGTGATTTGTTTAATCTTATCGACACAGGCTCTAGATGCTTCTCTTTCAAACATTAGTCTTTCATTTCTGGTTTCATTCTGTATTCATATCAAAGCTATAAAATACCTAAAGTGAGAGCGTGCACTTTGGACTTAAGTAACCCGAGGCTGGAATCCTGAAGTACCACATAATACTCATAAGACCTTAGATACTTAGACTTCTGGTCAAGTGAAGGGAACTGTATCTCTGGATATAACAGTGAAGGGAAGAGTACTACAGACCTTAGCATAATCTTTGGAATATAGAAAGAACTCCAAACATAGCTTTATTTGTTTTTAATAAGAAGAGAAAACCTTTCTTCTTTATATTTTAGATGTAAAAAGCTTATGGCCTGCATTTAAAGTTTGGTAAGGTTTGGGTTTTTTAATTATTAAGAATGATTTGAAAAGGAAAGCCTGATCCATTTCAGCTTCATTGTATCTACTCACTCTAGGTCATTTTGACATTGAGACTGATTAATGTGCTTATGCATGTAAATTAATATTTCAGGCTCTTGTGTGAAACTTTAGGCTCTCAGATGCAAAATAAGTTTCCAAAAATGTAAGTAGTATCATAAATCTAACTCTCAATTATATAGATCTATGCATTGGTGCCTGATGAAAGTAACTAGAAAAGTTCATTGTACTATGTACATTTAATCACATTTATTCCTCTCTTTCTCCCTTCTCATCCCCTACTTCCTTCATTCTTCCTTTCTACAAAGGATCTGAGGAAGCAGTTCGGCACATAATAAGGTACAGTAAATATTAAATTGTTTAGAAATATAATACATTTTGGGGTGCCTGGGTGGCTCAGTCATTAGGCGTCTGCCTTCAGCTCAGGTCATGATCCCAGGTTTCCTGGGATCAAGCCCCACATCGGGCTCCCTGCTCTGCAGGAAGCCTGCTTTCCCTCTCCCACTCTCCCTGCTTGTGTTCCCTCTCTCGCTGTGTCTCTTTCTGTCAAATAAATAAATAAAATCTTAAAAAAAAAAAGAAATATAATACATTTCAAGTAGTATTACTAAAACGTAAGAAACACTCTGCAGGACTGATTCCAGCAAAAATTGACTCTTGAAAATACTTCCCTGATAGGAAGATTACCACTACTGATTTGGAATACTTACTCCTATATTTCTAGACAACCAAATCTGTGATTCCACCCCACCTTTTCCTACTGCCACCATGGCAGAGATGGAGTTGTGGATTTTTTTCTAATGCACATACCCAGCTGGTTGCAAATGATTAATATACAAATAATTCCAAAGCAAATATAAGATTTCCATAGAAACTCTATTTTAAAAGAGACCTCTCAAATATTTGCCTTTGAGGGTAATAAATCTTCAAGCTTACCAAAGGTCTTCGCCAGCATGCATTGAAAGCATTTTTGTTTTCACATATAACTCTTGAAATGTCTAGGACTTGAAATGAAAACTGGATTCCTACCAAGGATTGTAGGGAGGGGATTGTATGGGGCACATACAGGTAACAAGACAAGGAAGTGTATGGGGTAAGGATGGCAGGGACTGGAAAAAGGGAAAGAATATATTGTTTACCAGAAAGAGGCCTCTACCCCATCCCTGGCTTTTTTTTTTTTTTTTTTTTTTTTTTTCTGAGCCAGTAACAGGAAAAAAGAGAAATAGAAAAAAGTATGTATGGTTTAAGATTCGAGTAATTCATAGTCACCCTCAAGTACAGAAATGCCAAAGCTGTCCAAACTCAGTTAAATGCTATGTTCTATAAAATTAGCTGTGAAGATGATTTGGAAAATTGGGCAAATTACAGAGTTTGTACCCCTAATTTAGCCACGCTAAGATTTATATTCCATTCCAAGACCAAATTATATTCCTTCGCACATCAGCTCCTTGATATCTAAACTCTCAAATAAGGGCTGACTTCAAACCCCCAAAGTTTAGCTTTTGATTCTAAAAGAGCTAAACTATCACAGAATGCCTTGAGTGTCATGCATTCTTAAAATTCCCTATGATTTGTTTGATTTTTCTTTAGCTCAGTGACTGAATATTCTTTTCCTACCTGAGATATAAATGAAGTAGATATGATTTTTCTTTGGCAGGAGTAACTATACATGTTATTTTTTTACATTCAATTGCTTTGATCCCTAGATAATTGTACTAAATGTGTCCAGATTATAGAGAATTAGCAAAGAATAAAGGATGTAGGGATGCTTCAATAGGAAAAATAGACTCTTGAAAGCCTTGAATATTTCTGGTTCATCTATTTTTATTTTGGATAAGATTACAGAAATAAGACCTAAAATCATACAAATGTTAGGACCAAGATAAAATTTATGAGATTTGACCTTAAGTTCTTTGACTTATTGTAAAAAATCAACTTAAATTCAATTTCATGACGGGTCAGACTGAGCTTGTTAAAAAATCCCTGGGAAGCCAAAGGTGAACTGGCTTGGGGAAAGCAAAGGCTCTCCAGGACCTCACCACACTTCCCTCACCACACTTCCCTTGTCACAAACTTATATTTCATTCTTCTGTAACCTTTCCCCAATGCCCTTTCTTCTAAGTCAGACCTTTGTGCCAGCTCACCAGAGAGCAGGTGTGTGTTAGACCATAAAAAGCCAAAGTTGCTTATAGATAACTTGCTTTCTGGGCTTTAGTTCTCTGAAGGGAAACATATTGGAGGAAAGGAGATGTGGAGAGTGTGTTTTGTATTGAGTGGGAAGAAGGAAGAGAGTCAAGATGGGCAGAGAGAACAAGAGGCAAAGTGGCAGAGATATCTGGAAGAGGCAAGACCCCTTTGGGGAAGTGTTTAGGAGCAGACTTAGACAAGCTGGACCTTGGGCTTGGGCCACTCAGCATCAGCAAACCCACCAGTGTTCAAACTCAGCATTGGAGCCACAGAGCTGCCTGCCTGCAAGGGTCCAAGTGGGCCTGGATGTTGATGTCTAGCTCATTGAGGTATCCCTAGTGCCTAGAACAATGTATGTCCATTAGTAAATTCTCACTATTTGTTGAATGAATGAATGAATGAATGAATGAATGAATGAAGTCAGTGAAGAACATTATGAACTGCAGTGGTCTTTTTCATTTTTGAGGCACTCTATAAGTTTCTTGAATTTTTGTGGGATTCTAGGGATGACAAGACCTATTCTCCCTCAAAAAAAAGTTAATAGTGACATATTGCATTTCCTGTCATCCTGGCAAGACAGAGGTTAAGTCAGATTTAATGTGATTTCTTTGACAGCTACAATTTTGAAGTGGTATGCATACCCATGCAAAAATGTATCTGTGGGATACTCAATTTTACCTGGTGTCCAGGAGAAGTAAGAGATGCAAGGGCTCTCTGCAGGGAGAGTCCCCAGAGCCCCTTGACCTCCCTGGGAGGCCAGTTCCAGAATTTTTATTTACATGATATTTAGGAATCTTAGAGTTGACCATCTAGTTAAAGAAAGAGGTGAGATGAATCTTGAAGCTGCATTTGCATAGCTTTTCTCAGAAGATTAGGAAGCATCAATCATGCATATAAAAGATATAGCAATGAGTTTGATGGAAATAGGGAAGGGAAGGGAAGTTCTCTGAAGCCCCCCTTGGTACCATCGATGCTCTGTCCTAATCAAGGCAAGGTGCATACACATTCTCAAACACATAGTCCCACTCATACACCCACCCATCTCTGCCATACAATAGAGTATAAATACCTTTATCCTGACAATTTTTCTTTTATGTTGCTATGTTAATAAAACCCTGCTTATTTGAACTAATTAAGATTAAGGCAGTGTAAATTAGTTTAAGCCTACCTTAAAGATCTTTTACCAGGTCTCAGCCATGGTGGAATGGGGAGAAAAATAAGAGTCCCTAAAATATATACAAATGACCATTTCTCAAATATTTGAAATGTATTATTCTATTAAATTTATGGGGAAAAGAAGGGGGGGGTGCCTGGGTGGGTCAGATGGTTAAGCGTCTGCCTTCAGCTTAAGTCATGATCTCTAGGTCCTGGGATCGAGTCCCGCATCAGGCTCCTAGCTCAGTGGTGAGTCTGCTTCTCCCTCTCCCTCTGCCTCTTCTGCTGCTTGTGCTCTATCTCAAATGAATAAAATAAAATCTTTAAAAAAAATTTATGAAAAAAATCTTTCTGCCATTTACAAAACATTTTTATTGATAGGTAACTGAAATCATTGTCTTAATGACCACAATTCTCAACTTGGAAAGAGTAAATGAGTTTTCACTGATTTAATATGTTAAAATTGGTGCATAGAATAGTAAATGAAGGATTGAGAGTCAGTGGGATCTTGAGCCAAATATGGTTATCTTCAACTTACATTGTGATGTCAAATTTCTCAAATATTTATTAGAAACCATGTTTCTACATATTCATGTCATGAAACTCACACATTAACACACATGGATACTGACTAATTCTAGAAACCCAAAACCACTGCAGGTATTTATGTTGGACTCTTTGGTAATCTTTTTTAAAATTATAATTTCAAAATAAGATAAGGTAGCACCAGATAAAGCAAAGTTTGCTGCACCACAATGTCATAACCTCTTCTGATCTGTGGCTCTCTTTCCTATTAGGTAATAATTATGAGATGACAATTCATTGACATACAAGTGTACAAGCAATAAAAAGATAGGTTATGTATACTCGGGTTCAAGGGCTAGAGGAAACCCAAAGCTAGAATATAAAACTGATATTTATAAATATCAGTAACAACAATTCAAAAGGAACATGCAATGGTATGTGCTCAAAATATATAGCCAAATTTGGACATTATCTAATAGATCATACATATTTTTCTTTTTTATGATGTTTTGTTTTCATAAAAGAAAATCTGGAAATACATAACAACAGGAAGAAAAAGAGAGAAAGAAGGATGTTCATAGCCCTACCAACCTAAGGACAACCAAAATTAATATTTTGATTAATTTTCTTTGCCTTTATATTCAATATTTTTACTAAATATTGTACTTTATGTTACATCTTGTTTTTTAATTTTCTATAATATTATAAGCATTTTTCACATTATTTATGCCTTTCATCACTATTTATTTATTTATTTATTTATTTATTTATTTATTTATTTATTTTTAAGTAGGCTCCATGCCCGGTGTGGAGCCCAATGAGGGGCTTGAACTCACACCCTGAGATCAAGACCTGAGCTGAGGTCAAGAGTCTGACACTTAACCAACTGAGCCACCCAGGCACCCTTTTCATCACTTTTTAAATGGTTGAATAATAATCCTATTTAGTTGAGGGGTGCCTGGGTGGCTCAGTCCACTAAGCGTCTGCCTTCGGCTCAGGTCATGTTCCCAGGGTTCTGGGATCGAGCCCCGCATTGGGCTTCCTGCTCGGCGGGAAGCCTGCTTCTCCCTCTCCCATTCCCCCTGCTTGTGTTCCCTCTCTCGCCGTGTCTCTCTCTGTCAAATAAATAAATAAAAACTTAAAAAAAAAAATCTGTTTAGTTGATAGATCATAGATTGCACAACTATTCAAGTCTTCAACACTCCATAAGCCTTATATAATTAAGTTATATATATTTCCTGTTGAGATTACGTTCTCCCTCTCTCGTTATTGGTATTAAGAATGGGATTTTGTACTGTTTGATTGTGTGCATTTCTTTTTTTTTTTTTAAGATTTTTTTTTTTAAATTTATTCATTTGACAGAGATAGAGAGAGAGAGGGAACATGAGCTGGGGAGAGGGAGAGGGAGAAGCAGGCTCCCGCTGAGCCAGGAGCCTGATGTGGGGCTCGATCCCAGGCCTCAGGATCATGACCTGAGCCGAAGGCAGATGCTTAACCATCTGAGCCACCCAGGCACCCCTGATTGACAGCATTTCTATTTTCTCATTTGTAAAATGTGAAGGGAAAGATGTGTCTCCTGAGACAAGAGCTTAACAACCCTCAGCACATAATAGCATTTCAGTAAAGATTGTAGAATGAATAATTGAATGAATGAATGATAACAGGAAATTCCTGTGGGTTTAATTGTTTGAATTAGGAGACTGGGGGAGGAACAGCATATCAATACATTTCCATTATCTCCATCTTGACTCTGTCCCATCCCTAACTCTGTCCCACCGCTTGTGTCCATCCATCTCTGTACTTACTTCTGCCTGATAGCTTCACTTTGGATTTTGGGTATATCCAAGAGGGACACTGCAGAACAGCACATGCTCAGAAATGATGAATTGAAATGAATGTTGTCCATTCCCTTAAATGAACCAGATCATGTTTCTTCTCTTTCTCCTACCTGAAATCTAAATTCTATGGTTTTCTTGTCACAGGGAACACGCACAGCTTTCCACTGGTGGTTCTGTGCTCCAAAAACTAAGATATCAAAGCTTTCCCTGATCCTGGCTGCATTTCTTTCAGCTAGAGACAGGGGACAGGTAACCTGAGAGACTAATCTAAGTTCATAACAAATATTTTATCGGTTGCAGTTTCCCCCCTTTTTACATGGTTAAGTTATGGCTCAGAGTCCCCAGCTTCCTATTATAAGAGTCAGGTATATCATAATAAGCTCCTGTATATAAAATGTGCCTTTATCTCTACTACTGTTTCATCACTTCCAGGAAATACATGTGTAGGAGTTTGGGCAGTCCTTCAAGATGAATTTCCTTATTAGACTGTGGTTATAAAATGCAATCAGTTAACAGAGTCTGCTGTCCTGTCATCCAGCCATTAAAATGTGATGCCTGAGGCTTTTAGCTATGCTCATTATCATCTTTTGATTCCTTTGTAAATACAGTTTGCCATTTGAGCTGCTTTGCTAATTATTGGGAACCATATTCCATTCCTGCAAACTAGTGAAACATCGTACTTCACTGAGATGGAAGTAGAGTAAATCTGAGCCTTCAGAATCAGCATAAAATGGGTGGGAAAAGGACTCAATGGGCCAATTCCACTAGCTAGACTCTACAGACTGACAGACACTCTGCCTGTCCCTCCATATAGACCAGCGGTTCTGGAACCAACTGTCACGGAATCATAGAGTGTTTTTAATAACATACATTCAGAATCTCCAACACTGACCTATTAAGTCAGAATTTTTTTTCATAAACACAAAGGTTGAAGAATCATTGATAAAGGGTTATAAGATTACAGGCTCTAAAACTCAAAACAAAACAAAAAAACCCTCACAAAACAAAAACTGGGCTGAAGGTCTCTGGGTTTTTGACCTAACTCTCTGATTAAAGATGTTTGAGGATCACAAAGATATTTTTAGACTCAATTTATCATTGATTCAATTGATAATTTTACCAACCTAGAAGGCAATTCATTATGCCATCCAACTGATATAAATATTAATGGAATTTATGCACAAACATAAAAATAGTAAAAATACCTTCAAATAAGCAAGAGAAGGAAAGTGTAATGTATTTCCTCCTACAACATTTTTTCATGCTGTGTGACCTCAGCTGGGACCTCACAGCAGCTCAGAAATATCTTTAGTCATCTGAAGGATTACCTACCACTTCTCCACAGCTGTTCTGTCCTCCATCTCTCTGAGCATCTGTTTCTCTCTTCTATGTGTCTGTGAAGACGGAGTCTGTACCACATGAGTGCTTCCAACTTCCTTCTTCTCCATCTCAATATTTCCCTACATCATCGTATTGTCTCTGCACCTTATGGGCATGAGAAAGAAGTTCCTAAGGGTAATCCTGCCCAAATCCCAGAACTTTAAATTCTTTGTGACTTTAATGAGATACTGACATATAGATTCCAGGAGGAAGAATGATTCCTGCTGCCTACGGGCAGACGGAAGCAAGACACAGATGATAGCGAGCACTGGGGATGAATAATTGTTGGGTGTGAGGGTTGAGAGACGGAAGGAGGGACAGGTGTGGATGACAGGATACCTAGAAACAAGGATCAATCTCAGGATGGAGGAGGTTAGGATTTGGGAGACCAAGAGAGGCATCAAACCTGAAGCCAAGGAATGAGAACAGAGCTGCAGTAGCTGGATTTATAGCCAAGTGAAAAGACATTAAAAATCAAGGATGAAGGGGCGCCTGGGTGGCTCAGTCGTTAAGCGTCTGCCTTCAGCTCAGGTCGTGATCCCAGGGTCCTGGGATCGAGCCCCACATCGGGCTCCCTGCTCTGCGGGGAGCCTGCTTCTCCCTCTCCCACTCCCCCTGCTTGTGTTCCCCTCTCTCGCTGTCTCTCTCTGTCAAATAAATAAATAAAATCTTTAAAAAAAAAAAATAAAAAAAAAAAAATCAAGGATGAAAATGGATTCAGTCAGAGCAGTCACAGGGATCAAAGATCCTAAGTATAAATGGTGCTGAAAGCTTTTTTGGTCATTGGTGACCCAGAGGTTGTTGCTGCACCCTTTTTGATTTTTAAACTTTCCCGTCCTAATTCCTAATGTGGCTGAGAAGTTACTTAAGTCTTACAAAATCTTTTATCTAAACCTTGATCTCATCCTCTCCTGTCACTTCCAGGATGCTACACCATATATACTGTAAATGTGAAGAGGTTCCGTGTATGGGGTTATCTTCCTTCTCTCTTCTTGGCACCGCCTCCTAACTCTTCCTTGAATGATCCCCAACCCCTGTCAGTGTGGTTTGAACAAAACTGACTTCAGCTTCTGGCTTCCGGGCTGAGCACATCACTCGTCTGGCTGGTCAAAATACCGCATTCCTCTGGTCCAGTGATTGGTTCAAGGATGGTACATGATCCAAGTTGTGCCAGAGAGGATAAGCTACTGCCTCAGGATTTTTTTGAAGCCATATAAGTAGAGCTGAGATATGGAGAGAGAGAAACAAGATTCAAATGATAATGTTTGAGCCCTACACCTAGTTCTGCCTGAAAAAAAAAAAAAAGCAGTGTATTTTCTATTACATGAGCTAATAATTTCTCTTTTGTTCAAGCAACGTTTCATTAGACTGATTAAACTTGAACTAGAAAGTGATCTAACTAATATAAATTAAAATGTGGTACAATTCTAGTAAACAATCATGTATCTTCAGCGGCTGTATGCAGTCACAGGCACTCCAGATAATATTGTGTTTCTGTGATTATTCAGGATTATATAACGTTCAACTCTGCCATTCAGCCTGCTCTCTTTTGGATTAGAATATTTCTTCTTTCCTCTGGTTGATATGCAACATCTGCATATGTGTTTTGATGCTATGCTATTCATGGGAGATACCCCAAACTATATGCTTGTTCAGTGAACTTTTTATTAATGCCCAATGTCTCCTTGTGGAATCATTCTTCCTTCATTCTTAGCCCAGTTGTTTTGGGTGGTGCTGACTATACCCCAAGTTCCAGGTGTGTGGGGTGCATGACTCAGACTAAGTCCCTTAGAGATGTCCCCAAGACTTTTACTGGAATTATCTGGAGAAAGGATCACTCTATTTTCTGGTATTGTTGATTTTAAGTATATGTAAGTCTAAAGCTGCCAGTGGATATTTTTGGGTCACCCGACGCCTATTTGAGATTGAGACCATCACAGAGAAAAGCAGAACTTTGACATGGAGAAATAAAGTAGTTTAATGAAGACATCTTTGAACTTGAATTTATCAATCCTTAAAGTCATCATTGCTTAGACTTTCCAGTCACAGGAGCCAACCAATCCCCCCCTTTCTTTGCCTTAAACTGGTTTAGGTGGGATTTTTGACACATGGAACCAAAGTCCTGACTATACATTGGTACCAAGATGTCAATGCTTAGGGGTTAGTGTCAGCTGTCACAAGATTCCAAAAATTCATGACAAAAGGTGAGTCTTCTGAATCCCATGTCTCAGAATTTGCTGAGAAGAGATTAGTGACTGGCTGACTTCTCTGAAAATATCCTTGGTTGTCATGGTGATGGAAGGGCACAGATACTAAGAGAGGATTCTGAAATACTTTCATATAAAATCTGAACTGGGTGGGAGACATGCCTAACTCAGCGCTGAGAATCCTGTGAACATCATGGCATTGATAGAACCTCCGAAGACTGAGATACACTGGTCTTGGCTTCTCTCTGTTGCTCAAGGAATCAAAAGGGGGCAGCATTCTCATAAAGGGGGTAACAGACAAATGTGATCTTGTGTCTTTGCTCTTACTCAGTGCTCGGGGTCAATTATTGTATTGCCTCAACCCTTCAGGTTGCCACACTTATTCTTCAGGGGTTTTTCCCTCTACTTTGTAACCACGAAAAACATAATACATAAGCAATAAGACTAGGCTATTAGGGTTTTCTTTTTCCAAAGATTCCACATAGCTAGACACAGAACTCTTATTTAAAAGACCAAAAGGAAAAAAATAAATAAAAGATCAAAAGACAGATACAGATTTATTCCCACTTTTCGAAAATTTCCCAATAATGACATGCTGAACTGAATATGAAATGTCATTTGTGAAAATTCTAGGTTTCTATAGGGTTTAGATGTTGCTAAATTTCTTAGAGCAACCTGACAGCTCATCTTTTCCATATAAGATCACATCTAAGACGGTATAGTTCATTGACAAGCACTGATCCAAATGATGGTAAAACTATTATGATAAACTCTGAAATACTATACACTTGAGGGTAAATTTTATGAGAGTAAGATTTAGGGGTACATTTTCATCATCTTTTTAAAATTGATCCTTTTTTTAAAAAAAAAACACTTTATCTTTTATAAAATAGCAATTACACTAGTAGTTAAGTGACAAGTCCTTGCCCTGGTTCTACCACTGGGTAAACCTGGACCAGGGACTTTACCTCTATGAGTCAGTGTTTTCAGATATAAAATGCAGGAGTTAAACAAGATGAAAATATGGGTCCTTTCCAACTTTGAATCTACCCTTTTATGTAACATAAACAATACTTACAAATAGGAATTAACAGATGATTAATAAAAAACTTCCATATGCCATAGTGACAGGGATTCATTTCTAAAACTAGAAGGCAATCAAATTATTAAAGCAATTATTTAACTAGAGAAAAGATGTGAGAGCAAGTCTAAATTTACTTGGCTGGATGTTATATGAGCTACTTCTGTGCAGTGTTTTAATTCCTGGACTTGATAACCGTGCTAGAGGAATTGGTTTCTTGGCCATTTTGGTCAAATTAAGACTAATACAGACCTCTGCTGGAGTGGGCATGGAGATGTGCTGCCGCCCAGATCCCCCTGAAAGGAAACCCTTACTGCCCTTCCCCTCACAGCCGAGGGGACTAAGATTAGCAGACAGCCTGGGTTGCCAGCTCCTTAAAGACAGTCACAGCTACATGGAGATACCTCGCCAATGCCACACTGTTTCTGGGGGCAGTCTGCATCCCCTGACCAAGTGGGCACACAAAGCCTCCACAGAGGAACCTCCACAGGTACAACCTATCCCAGGACTCCCCGCTAGGTTGACCAAGGCTTTTTCCAGCCTGCATCACAGTTTGACTTCTCCCTCTACCGGTGCTGCTTCCTTTCACTGGTGTTGATCCCTTATAAATGTGTTGCTCCCCAAACTCCATCTTAGCATCTGATTCCAGGGAACCTAGCCTTAGACACCTTTAATTAGAAATCATAAATTCAGGGCCCCTGGTTGGCTTAGTAGGTGGAGCGTGGGACTCTTGATCTCGGGGTTGTAGTTTCGAGCCCCATGTTGGGTGTAGAGTTTACTTAAAAATAAAATCTTAAACAAAAAGAAATAATAAATGAGGGGATTAATGTCCATTTCAATGTTAATAATGGCCATTTCTAGATAGTGAGATTTTTAATTATTTATTTATTTTTAAAGATTTTATTTTTAAGTAATCTCTACACCCAACGTGGGGCTCGAACTAACAACTCCAAGATCAAGAGTCGCATGCTCTACCAACTGAGCCAGCCAGGTGCCCCAACAACTAGACAGGTATTTTTTTTTTAACTTTTGTTTTGTAGTTGTCCAATTTGTACTTGTCAATTTTTCCAAAATGATGAACAACCATAATGTTTACCAAAAACTGAAATCATTATAAAACAAGAATAATAAATATAATATTGATAATGCAATGGAACAAGGGGAGGTAAAGGATGAATATATAAAAAGAGAATTAGCAATAGATTTCAAATCAGAATGAAGCTGTATTTTATTTCTTACTGTTAGTACAACTGGAAAATTCAATGTTGTAAATTCTTCCCAGTATTTTTATCTCATGTTAGTTTCCCTATAGAAATGAATACTAAAGGTGATTTGAAAAATTGCAGATACTGAAGCATTTATCAGGGTATAAGATAATCATATACACAGTGTTGTGATGGATTTTTAAATTTTATTTTATTTTTTTAAAGATTTATTTATTTATTTGAGAGCGAGAGAGCACAAGTGTGGGGAGGGGGAGAGGGAGAGAGAATCTCAAGCAGACTCCACTCTGAGTGCGGAGCCGGACACGGGGCTCGATCCCACGACCATGAGATCATGAACTGAACCAAAACCAAGAGCTGGATGCTCAAGCGACTGAGCCACTCAGGCACCCCTGGATTTTTAAATTTTAAAGTTTGACAAAGTATATCTTCTTCCTTCTATTTATAAATCAAATTTTGCTCATGCTTTGAGAGGGCTCAGGCTGATTAAATACACACATTCTGCCCAGTGTGCTTGGGAGTGTCTATTATTTTGAACAGGCAATAATTTTGAGACTCTACGTATCTCCACATAGAATGGAAATAAGTTGAACAGAAATAGATATGGGAATTATGTAATGTAAAAGTCTTCCTCAGACAAATCTCAGAATCATAGGTGATAACTGATGGTGAGAGGGACTTCGTGGCCACGATCATGGTTTCCATAATATCTGGATGTCCAGAATTTTAGCCAATTGCTCTAGTTTTAATACCACCAGGACATTCTCAGGGTGACAAATTCTGAGTGCCTTCTTCACTGCTAAACTGAACATTGCCATTGGCAAATAAAATCCTTTGGTCTTAGGTAAGTGTAAGAAATAAAAATATCTCAATTCTATCCCGAGAGTGTTACTATTTTCCATCTATGGTATCTACTTATTAATAGAAAAAAACAACAACAACATCTTTGTTTTCCAGGTTTTCTATGAGATAGAGCCCCAGCAATAGTTTAATAAGGGACCACCATACAAACTTTCTGTCTCTCTACCTCCACAAACACAATTACCGAGGTAAACTTTTTTTTTCTCTCTCTCTCCAGAATGTCAAGATCCCTTATGATGAAAACTTCTGTTAAAACATACCCACATACACGTACACACACACTTCTTTGAAACATTTGATAAATGGATATTCCCACTGCAAAAAAGAATATATACATTTTTTTGTATTCATTGTTATGGGGCTTTTAGATGCTTGTTAAAAGTAGACCAAGTTAGAAACTAGAGAAGACAAAACTAAACAAATTGAAGTGGATGGGCTCAGAGCAAGCATCCGTGGTCAGAAACTGTTTCCCCAAAGGCAGGAACGTTAATGTCTCACCGAAGCCACATTTACCAGGCGGCAGGGTATATGGAATGGCTTCCCATCCTTACAAAAGTCAGAGTAAAGATGGCCCCTGGGGGGGAAGAATAGAATAGCTCCAAGAAGTGGCATTCCGGAGCACTAAAACGTATTTGAGATTTCAATTAAGAGTCCCTACCCACAGGTGGATTTTTTCCAAGCGCTGCCCTTTGGGCCTTGCTTTTCACGAGCCAGGAAAACGACCAGCCATCTATAGGGCTTTGTTTTCCGGGTGTGTTGTGAGACAATGGAATAATGAATAGCAAACTCAGCTGGTGCCAGAGTTCTGTCACACAAGCCTGGCATCTGGGAGTCTGGTGTTTTTACTCATAGCAGCTGTGCAAGTTTGGAAAGACGTTCCAGTTTGAAGATCCATTAACCCCTGCTAAGGGCCACATTAGAGTACGAACATTTTTTAAGGGATAAATAAGTGTTGAATCCTGTTGAACCCAAGCCCAGATTGTGCTAAAAAAGAATTGTGCTAAATAATCTTCGAGGTCACACAGACTCATGTGCTTCGAAGCTCACATTTTGAGAGGTGTTGGCAGTTATCTTGATAATGTAGTTAGAATGGTTTTTTAATGCTGTGCTTTGTTCTGTGAAATATTTGGGGAAGACGTTTAAATAAAGCCCTTCACTTAGTGTGGGCCTGATCCTTACATGAATGAGTAAATAGTTTGAGTTCCTGTGAACTATGATATGGAGCCTATGCCTCATTAATGCAGCCAACAAATATTTATTGGGCACCTACTATGCCAAGCACATTATTAAGTACATCAGATCGGGCAGGACACAAAACAAAATCCCTGCTACCATATTGCTGCACAGGAGAAGTGTCACTTCTATACTAGTTATAAGCCATGGATATATGCAAAATAGGAACTGAGACTCTTCAAATATCATGTAAGCCCTCCAGTTGGACCCAGCCTAGTATTTCATTTCTCTTCTATTATTCCAGTGAAACTAGATATTTCATCATAGAAAGTAAATTTCTCATCTTTTTTTCTGTTGAAATTTTTTTTAAGTTATTTATTTATTTATTTATTTATTTGAGACAGAGAGAGAGAGAGCATGAGCAAGGGAGAGAGTCAGAGGGAGAGGGAGAAGCAGACTCCTCGCTGAGCCGGGAGCCCGACACGGGGCTCGATCCCAGGACCCTGGGATCATGACCTGAGCTGAAGGCAGACACTTAACCAACTGAGCCACCCAGGCGCCCCTTTCTGTTGAATTTTTCTATCTGCTCCATGTTACTTCTAGAACATTGTCAGCCCCATCTTTAAATTTTTAAGATCTACTCATCCATCAAGGTCCTATTCAATACTGCCTACTCCATGTCCACCATCCAGATCCCTGAGGCTAATGTGTGTTCTTCCTCTGAGACCTTATAGCCACTTGTTTAGACATATTCTAAGTAAGTTACATTCGTTTGTATATGGCCTATCACTCTTCTCTCCTTCTTATCCTCCCAAATATCCAACAAACCCCATGTACACATGATCTTTGAGACTTAATAGGGGTGTCCCTTTTTTTGGTAGGTATATCATTATGTTTATATACCAGTCTAGATCCCAGACTACCTAATTATTCCACATAATTTTAATTAGATTGACATTTTTGTGCCATGGTTTGAGCAAGATTTGGGACCATGTATAATGATTCTTTACCATTATCAATCAGGATCAGTCAGGAAAAAAGAGCCAACATCAGATAGTTTAATAGTGCATGTTGGAGAGCTAAAAGATCTAGAGGAGTTAGGGAGACAAGCCAGAAAATAGCAATAACAAGAAACCTGTGGGAGGAGGTAGGGTTAACCAAGCCCAAGAGCTGATGTCTTTTCATGAGAACTGCACCCTGACAGAGCCTCTCCTAGAGGAGCTAGGACTCCAGAGGAAGCAGCTGTCTGGTGGGTGTTAGACATGTGGAGAAGATGCAGTTATTGTTGGAGACTCTACCTGAAGTAGAGAGGAAAGGGAGAAAATACCCTGGCTTCTTTGCCCCAGACTCCAGTCTCTCTCTTTCTCTCTCTGACAAATAAATAAAACCTTAAAAAAAAAAAATCATGCAATATAGTGTTGGTTATTTCTTCCATCTTCTTCTTCAAGATATTCTATGATTTGGTTTCACTCTCCTCTAGTTATTTTCTTGTCTTGGGTTACTTGCTGTGGCAGTACATACAAGTCTCTCTTACTTTGGGCTGATTTCACAGTTTTCTTTCTCATTTCTCTATCAAACTCCATCTGAGAGCCCTTGATAATCTACTTTGTAGAAAAATATAAATAGCTAAATATTGGTAGTGAGCCTCCTTGATGGTCCCCAATGATTCTCACATACTGGAATTCATACTCTTGTGTAGTCCTTCTTTGATTCAGACCTCAAAGTGGAAGTGATTGTGTGTGTGTGAATTCCAAAGTTAGGTCATAAATATCCTCCGGCCCATCATGCCTTTGGATGACTGAAGAAGCGCCAGCAGAAATCTGATTGCAATCATGAGAAATCATAAGCAAGAGGTGCCTGGCTGAGCCCTTTCCAAATTCCTGATCCTGAGATTTTATAAGCATGCTACAGTTTGGGGATAAGTTGTTACGCAGCATTAGATAACTGGTGACAGTTGCTATTTTCATGATAGTTCTTCAAGGGGGTGTTTGTAAATTGATGCTTTAATAAAGCTGATATCCTCCATCTCATAGTACTTTGCAAATTGCACACAAAATGTCTTTCAAATAAACTATTCTTAATAAACTTAGGAGTTATGTGTGGCCAGACTTTTTTTTTTTTTTTAAATAACTTTATGGGACATTTGAGGAAACTGACAGAATTTCAACAACTTGCCCAAATTCCTTCAACTAGTTAGTAGTGGATCCTGGGTCCAAGTCCATGTCTTCCAATACAATCCCTTCTGTGTATATTGCTGGGGATTTTAAGCACTATGGCAAGGCAAAGATACAGACTTGGGGTTGGGACTTGCTGCTGATCCTCAAATTTAGAATGTGTGGACCTGGCTAATCCACCTTTGCAAGTAAAGAATCAACAGAGACAACACAACATGCAGCTGGGAGCTGACCTATGGTGGCTAGCTAGGCAGGAGTGATCTCTGGCTGTTACTATACATCACTGCTCTTGTTCTTTCCCCCCATCTACTAATACTTTCCAGGCCCCCAAATCTAGGCATCCTGAAAATCTGGTTGCAGCTTTTCTTTTCCAAGGATTTGGTCAAGATTATAGACACATGTGCTTGGAACATCCAGACTCTGTGTTACAATATGTTTCTTATTTATGATTTTACTGAAGACTTCTAATATCTAGAACAGTCCCACAGACTCCAAGACACTTAACACCAAGGACTGTTTGATAATAAAAACATTCTTTTCCTCTGACAGGCCAAAATAAATGTGTACATCAAGATTTTTTTGCTGGCTATTCATTTATTTCATAAAAATGAAAATTTGCAAACCCTGAAATACATCTTTATGTTCTTTATCACTATCTAACATTAAATAACCCATGTCCTGATCTGTTCCAAGTTGGGCACTTTGGTCAAAAGTAGATTCCCCACTAGACTGTGAAGTCCAGTGCAGATGGCACACTTCCCCTCCACTGCATCCTCTCCCAGTGCCCTGACCCCTTTTACTTAGAAGAAATCACATTCAAATAAATATCAGGGATAGCATTCAGAAGGAAAAGTCATGAAATAATAGCTTCAAAGCATTCTTAAAAGAGCAAGGCTTGACTCAACCTCTTCGCTTGGAAGGGTCGGTCTTGCTGCTTTGCCTAGAACAGTGATTAACCACATTATCTTCACATTAGAATCACCTGGGGATTAGAATCACTGGGGCCAACCAATATCCTGGGTCCTACCTCAATCATTAAATTAATTCAGAATCTTTGGGATGGAGCTCAGGCATCAGGATTTTTAACCAGTTCTCCAGGTATTTCCAACTACAGCCAAGTAAGGACCACCAGTGTAGTATACGGGTTGAGGGCTGACTGAACACAACACAGCCTTCTGATCTTCTCCTACCAGCTTGCTTTCTGGCAAGAGGCCCTGGAGTTGAAAATGATCAGGTCAGTCTCCTAGGTGTGCTTCATGGTAGGGCCAGGACCGAGCAAGTCACGAGAGGCTTTTGTTTTCTACCTTGCCCTGACAGAGCTTGATCTTAAATTTCTGAACAATGTACAAATTTTAATGGCTCTCTTTGCTTTCATTTACCTCCAGCTCTTGTGAGTAAAGTTATAGAGAGGACACAGTATATCTTATTTAATAAGCTGAGGACAATGACAATAATAGCCCTAGCCTGTGTTAGTTGTAGCTTTTAGAAGTAATTGTATTAAATGCTGCCCATGTTTTAATAATAGGCAGGATAACATTATAAACAAAGTTCATTGTTGCTTTAAAATGGCTCCCAAGTGCACACTCTTGCCCCGTCCTACTTAATCCTCGCAGACACTTCCATGCCTGTATAGATCACCTTCTTATAAAAACTCCACATTCTCATAAAAAGTTTTCTCTCGTGTGAGAAAGGCTTCAAGGCCTTTTTCTATGGTCATATATGCCATCAAAGGGTTCATAGATAATGTCATTATCCCATTTGACTTTAAGCTCTGAACATAGCGATCTGGTTTTCATCTCTTTGTATTCAAGTGACTATACAGTAATCTGCCCATAATGGATGTTTAACAGGTGCATAAAATAAATGCATGCAAATGTCCTCTGCCTAATTTCGTCCTGTAGATGGGCAATTTTTCTCTGTTGGAACAAAGGAAAGTCTGGTGATAGAATGGCAAGACTATGTAACAGATCCTTTTCTGCCTTGTGTCATTTTCCAGAATTTAGGAGTAATGGACAGTATAAATCTTTGGACACTAAAATTATATAAGTTTCAGCTTCCAAATTAGCCAAAAACATAAGAATGACAGAACTTTAAATGTAGCTGCCTTGGAAGTGGTATATTGAAATGGAGGGCAGAGCTAGTTAACCTTGGTTTGTATGCCAGATTCCTTGGGATAATTTAGTATCTTTTAGTGCCTATACTCATTTTGTTTTCCAAATCAGGTACACTGGAGACACATTAAAATTGGAAATTTAAGTGGTAAATACTTTTAAAGATGTTTGTTTCCTCTCTAAAAAATTAAAAATTTTAACATTCTGATCCACACAGGTTTTGGGATATTCCAGATAAACACAAGTACTAACAGAGATCAAGTGGTGATTTATTATCTTATCTGTAGTTTCCCCTTAATATATTAAGTTGAACATCTCAGCAAATAATTATCACTTGCTTTATTTGCCTTGCCCACTGCAATCTTACTCTACCTATTTAACAAACATAATAGAAAATGGATTTTTCTCTTTTATATGAAAAAAGGATCAATAAAGATTAAGTACAGGCTAAATAGATTGATTAATGGGATTCAACTCAAAACAAATACTAGCTACTGAGAAAAGGAATATTATATAGAAAGTTGTCTAAGAAGATAGTGGTATCCCCAAATCTTCCCATGGTTTGACGTTAATGATACCGCCCTATGCTTGCATTCTCACTGAAGGAAAACAACACATGAAAAATAGCTATCCGGTTATGCATTATGGTTAATAGGTTTATTTCTGCGTGCCGATTTATACAAAGCTTTTTTTTTTCTGACAATTCTTTTAAACCGAATTCTTACAAAGAAATATATATATTTCTTTGCATTTCAAAAACCAGTAGAAAGAGGACATGGCCTTAGAACTATGGTTCTAAGAAAGAGCTTTATACAATAATCAGTGGCTTTTCTTGTGCCTGGTTAAAAATAACATGGGTTAGTTTTTGTTTTAAAGAGATAACACACACATCCTATTTAAAATTTCTTTCATTTACTCACACAAATTTATTGAGCCCTCACTGAGCCAGGGATTGGAGACAGTGAAAATACAAATGTGGTTCCTACTCACACATATATGTTCTATCTCGAGGAGACAGAGAATAGCAAGTAATCAAATTTATCAGTGAGATAATATCACGTGGTGGTAGGAGTCTGACTAAAATAAAGGCACGGAATGATGGGGAGAGGATGCTGCTTTGGATAAAGCAGAGAGGAGGGTCCTTTTCAAGGAGGAGACGTTTGGGCTGACCCTGGAATGTTGAGAAGGAGCTGACCACGCCCAACTACAAGAGAACCTGCTTCAAGCTGGGGAACAGCGAGTAGAAGGGCCAACAGGGAGCTGGCTGGTTCACCGCACAAAGCATTGTTTATGATGTCTGTTTGAATTCCACTTTGAATTAAAAGGGAAATGACTGCTGTAATCATCAAAGCATGACTTACCTACCAGGTCAGTTGGTAACTATCCGAGATCAGTGATGATTTGCATTTAATTGACCACTTTAATTTTCATACTCTTTACTTCCGCAAGATGATTTGCAATTTTGTGTCCTGCAAAATCTCCCTGTCAAATGTAGTGTAGAGATGAGAGGAAGCTTCTGATTTATCATTCAAGTCATTCAGGGCCCAAATCACAATCTTCCCGCCCCACCCAGTAAAATAATATAACCAGTTCACTTCACTGGCTGAGGGCTTTTCAGGACTCAGTCCATCTTACAATTGCCCATTTCAACAAGATCTGGCTGCCCACCATCTGCAGCACGAATTTTCTCAGGAAAACAATGCCAACTCCACAACATCAAACAACACAACCGTGACAGTCACGGAAAGGAGACCATATCCCCAACAATTGCTAATAGATACTTCATGCTGCTGTTAGAATTTTTCTTGAGAAAGATCACTTTCTAACATTAAAGCCGGAAACCATAACACATTAACGAGAATGAGAGACTCATTTGTTTTTAGTTAAAAATAAGATGAGAATGTGTTTCCGAAAGGCTGAAAATCTAAATTAGAAGGGGAAGATGCAAATAACAACAAAAACCTGCCTTCAAAAATTTTAGGCAAGCTGTCTCAGCAGGAAAAAGGAAAACAACAAAGAACGAAGAATCGAAGTTTTAATGCGGTTTCTGCTGTTAACTCATTAATGTTTGTGCTTCTCATTCGACAACATTATGAATGCTGCAAATCCTAACATATTTCCTACAACATAGGTGTGTTGTGACACATAAATAATGAAAACTAAAATGTTATTGAGCTACTTCCTAAAACACGAGAGCATCTGCATTTACACCTCGATAACTCTGAATGGTTCAATTAATGAAAAGTAATTAAGGGATATCTGTAAAGACAGATTTATTACTTTCAAGGGCACATTCTCACTTAATGTAATGAATAACAAAATTCTGCCAAGCAGAGGTTATACAAGGGCCTATAATTTAGGAGTGTTGTAATTAAGAGTATTGATTATGTGAAAAGTATAGAGTGCTTATAAAAATTTAATCTTCTTAAATGCATAAAATATTTCCTTTATCATCTTTTAACAAATTTAGTTTTGCATTTGGGTACATTTAGCATCCTATAAAAATAAACTCTAATGCCCATATTCCATAATTTTGAATCTTACCACTACGAGTTGTCAACACTAGTATCTTGAGCGGCCATATTTCCAGAACTAAAATTAAGACAAATATAAGAGTCAGAAATATTGGAATTTTGAGGACTTTGAGAATAATTTTTAAGGAGAATAGGCCTGCCTATTCATCAAGACTATTCATCAAACCCTAGGACATGTGATGGCCACACATATATTTTGGTATTTAGGACTTTGACCTGCACATTGAAGTTTCAGTCAGGTTGACCTATCCCTTCATAAATTCCTACTTTCTATTTCCTGGTCCTGCGCACTAACCTTCACCTTTAAACTCCTTCACCTGGTAAATTCCTCCTTATTCTTTAAGTCCCAACTTAAACAGCAAGAAATTGCATATATGTTAAAATTAGCTCCCGTCTATTGAATGGCTACTAGGCGCCAGGTATCAGGCTAAGCACATTTCAAACATCATCTCATTTACTGTTTACAATAAATCTGTGATATTTCCCAGATAAGAAAAGTCAATGAAGAGTTTAATTTCCAATCCATTACTGACCAAAACTTTTATAAAATATCACAAAAATAAAATATCATAAAAATAAATAACTAAAACCATGAAATGAAAAAAGCTATACAAATACAAATGCCAATTTATTATTCGATTGAATAGACATAAAACTGCCCTAGCAATCTGCTCTAAAAGTTTTTAATTCTACATTTCTGTACTTTCTCCTTGCTAACTGATAACACACACTTCTTTGGACCAGCTCTGATGCAAACTGAACTTTGAACAACACTGTTCAGCAACTTGTTCCAAGTAGCGGATCAAGATTCTTTGGACTCCAGGGTTTTGTTCTGAGCTTTGAAGCGAAAGACTTCCTTCCACACTTAGGAATCTGGACCACACTGCCAATAGGCCCCAGAGAGAAATGCTTTTCTCAGACACGATTTCACACTAAGACTTGCCTCATTTCCTGTCCCCTGTCTAACCTTTGTGTGAAGGACAGTGGGAACATTAATTAGGAATTATTAAAGAAACTCCACCCACAAGGGTGTGGTCCTATGACTCAGCAGATCAAAATTGTCCACCGTGCCTGCAGTCCAGTGATTCACTGTGAACCACAAGTGAAGGGTCAGATTTCTCTGTCACGGTCTCCTCCAGACTGAGCTTTATGCCCACTGGTGTTTCTAGCACTCCCTGTGATCTCACTTACAGATTTCCTGTAAACAGTGGCCTGAAGGAGAACACCCACAACTCGCTGGGACTGAGCAATCATCTCTAACACTGGGAAGTTTTAAAAAATTAACATTTCTCCCAGAGACAACCAAATCCACAGAGGCCACATTCTGCTAAAAGGTACTCAATTTACATTTCCAAGGAGAACAAATGACTTCTTAGACCTGAAACATCTGCATTCAAGCAATTTCCCTGTCTTTCTTCAGGATACTGTGCGGGATCTAGTTTTACGATTTCATCCCTAAAAAGCCCATTGTGGTGTGTGGTTTTTTTTTCCCTCAAAAAATAAATGGGTGGTCTGCCTCAAAGGTAAATACAAGTGTCCAAAATTTAGAAGACAAAAGTATGTAACACTGTCTCCTTTTTCTTCCCTAATCTCACTAACAGTTTTAAACAATTTTAAAGTCCTGTTTCAGCCAGGGTCATTTTAACTTGGAATTTAATAACACAATCTGTTTATTTCGGAATCTAATAACTTGCTATAATTTTACCAGTTGTTCCCTTTCCTTGAAACAGCCCAAACCTAAGATAAACATTAGAATATATTTCTGATACATTTAACAGCATAGTGGAGGATTCGTTGTAATTTCTACAACTGAGTATTTTCACAGGAGAAAAGGTAGGTGAACAGATGCACCTAATTTGATGTGAGTTGCCTGACCCAGCACTTAATCCAGTCCTGAGCTCTTGTGCCGGAGGCTGCCGTCACCTGTACAATTCTGTCTCGCGGCAGGCAGATCTACATTGCAAATAGAAGACCAGCACATGGTGGCAACCTCCTCACTCATGACGTATTTGTAAATGGTGATGGAAGTAGAAGCTTCATTCTGAAAAAAGCCTTACGCTGGTAACACATTATGTTGGTGATCTCTATAACTGAGTAACATTTAAAAATGAGGTACCATTTTCACTTATAGAGACCACCGACATAATTCTGCCATGTTCTAGAAAGTTCTTCATTGTTGTTTTAATTTCATATTCCATTACCTGAGATGGGGTTCAGGACATGCTACCCCAAAACATGGCACCTTGGCATATCGAAGATTTTCAGCTGAAGTAGGTGGAGGAAACAGCAGAAGCCGGAAGGTCAGAGTGAAACAGGTTGTAAAATCCTCATGTGAGAGGTGCTTTCCCTATCTCCCAAGGAAGGAACATCCTTACTTCTGAAGACAGAGGGACTCCGAGAAGAATCCAAACAGGCCTTGCTAAGTGTTCCCAGTTTACTCTACCTGCCTCACACTTTTTTTTTTAAAGATTTTATTTATTTATTTGACAGAGAGAGAGAGAGAACAAGTAGGCAGAGGAAGAGGGAGAAGCAGGCTCCCCGCTGAGCAGGGAGCCCGATGCGGGGCTCGATCCCAGGACCCTGGGATCGTGACCTGAGCCGAAGGCAGCGGCTTAACCGACTGAGCCACCCAAGTTCCCCCTACCTCACACTCTTTAACCTATATTTCTCCATGACTGTCCACTCTTCATCAAACCTCACACAAAAATACTCAGGCCTCACTGCTTCTTCACGTCTTCATTTCCTATGAAGGCTACTGTGTCATGTAAAATGTATATGAATTTGTATGCTTTTCTCTTGTTAATCTGTCTTCATCAGTTTAATTTTCAGGCCCAGCTGATGGGGTTTTGGAATATAGGTGAGATTCAGTGGGGTGGAGTCCGGATCCGACAACCAAGAAAGAATTCTTGAGATGTCTTTGGTGCAAAATGGTGGTTTATTAAAGCTCAGAGACGGGAGCCGCGGGCAGAAAGAGCTGCTGCACCGGGGTTGTGAGGGGTGGCTGGTTATATACTATGGGGTTGGGGGAGGTAAGGAAAAGGGAGGTTTCCGAATTAACTTTCATATGCTAAAGAGGACCTACAAGATACCGGAGGCCTTGGCATTGTCAAGTTAAGGTTGTTTACCCCTCTAGTAAAGCATTAATGTGAACATAGTTGGGAGCTTCCTGGAGGAACATTACACTCTGCCCACTTCAGTTATCTGTCAATGGGCTGCAGGTTATAAGGGCATTTAATTTCCTTCTGGAAGCTAGGTTATTGATGATAGGAACGCTTTGTTCCTGTAGATTGCTAAGACATTTGTGAACTGAGGGAGACTCTATAAGTTAACTATTTGTTTTTCCTTTAGGGCAGCCAGGAGGGCCTGAGGAATGTCACATATGTCGGCATCTGCTTTGTCCTCAGCTTGCCTTCTGTTCCCTCATCACAGCCAGGGACCCTAAGAAGGTCAAGGAAAATTTTTTTCCTTCCTACATCTGATTATGCCCCAAATGGTAGCCTCGACTTCTGCCTTTCTTTTTCTGTCTCCAGACTACTACCTCATGAGACCTGAATAATTCCCTCTGTCTATTATCAGAGTCATCTCTCCGTTACCTGAAATGGATTTTCCAAATTGAGGATTATCCATTCTTTTTATATTTTCCTTCTGCATTGTGGCCTTTGTCACTTTAGTAATTCATTAATGCTTTTCAAGATCTACTGGGAAGTGGGGGAAAAATGAAATCAATTCTGTTGTTTATAAAGTTGTGACAAAAACCAATGGCTAAAATAAGATTTTTCTGTGCGGTGCCTCCACATCATTAGCATGAGGAATCAAGAGCTATCTGAACACTGATAAGCAGCCCAGAAGGTTAGAATTATCCTGAGGCAATTTCCAATTTTCTGGTTCCTTTCTTCCTAAGTAATTGTCTGTTGATAGGTCTGTGTAGTTATTTATCTCCCATTTCTCCCCTCTTTTAGCAATTCTTGTGTAGCAAAGATTTTTAATATTTCTAGCAAGACCTCCAAAAAATTGCATCCATCTTGTATTTGTTTGGACATTTTAGTTGTAAGAAACAAAACTCAGCTCGAGCTAATTAAGGTGCACAGGTTGATTTATTGAAAAGATATTGAAGTATTTCCCAAAATAAAAATAATTAAAACAAACATGATAGCTCCAGGGTCACAGGGGATAGAAGTGAAGCCCCTCCTGGAGCCTCTCTCTCTTTTTGCCCTTTTCTGGACTTTGGCCTCGTTCTTTCAGGCTTTCTCCCTGGAGAAAAGACATGGTTGCAACAACTTTGGGGTCACATCCTTAAGGTTCCGTGACCAGAGAGGAAAAGAAATTTTTTTATTTGATTATGTTATGTTAATCACCATACATCACATCATTAGTTTTTGATGTAGTGTTCCATGATTCATTGTTTGTGCATAACACCCAGTGCTCCATGCAGTATGTGCCCTCTTCAATACCCATCACCAGGCTAACCCATCCCCCCAACCCCTCCCCTCTAGAACCCTCAGTTTGTTTCTCAGAGTCCATAGTCTCTCATGGTTCGTCTCCCCCACCGATTCCCCCCCCTTTTTTAAAGATTCATTTATTTATTTGAGAGTAAGAGTGAGAGAGCACAGGAGCAGGGGGAGAGGCAGGACAGTAGGAGAGAGAAAGAGAGAGAATCTCAAGTGGACTCCCTGCTGAATGGGGAGCCCGGGGTGGGGCTTGATCCCACGACCCTGAGATCATGACCCGAGCTGAAACCAAGCGTCAGACACTCAACCTACTGAGCCACCCAGGCACCCCCAGAGAAGAAAAGAAACTTTTCCTATAAAATCCACTTATAAAATCTTGGGAGGGACAACCTTCTTTTTCAGGCTGCATTAGCTTCTCATTTCTAGCCTTGTTACTAATCCGATGTTATTGGGGCAGTTTCTTTTTATCCTTAATTATTGTTTTTTAAAATATTACTTTTGATCTCAATTTACCAACTGTTCCCTTTTCTATCACAAATTAAGTAATGATAATTTTAACTATCACAGTAATTTTAATAGTATATTACATCTCACTTTAGCAGAATGCTTACTGCATGCCAAGCTTTATGATAAGTGACATGTATATCAGCCCTTTTAATCCTCAAACAACTGTGAGATAAGTCTTAGAGCAGAACTGGAAAGTAACCAGTTTCCACCGGTAATTGCTCATCAAACGATAACTTTTACTACTAAAACCTGAAGTAATCATTCTTGAAGTCTCCAAGTTGAAGCAATGAGACACAATTTTTATGTAGAGACAGTGCCAGGATTTTAGCTTTTGTTACATAGTGCAGCAAGGGAAGACCTCTGGCTATACACCAAATCTGATCTCCCTTTGTGGACTCCCAAGCAGCTAGACTACATTTCTAAGCATCCTTGTTGTAAAGTGTAGTTAAGTGAGTTTTCACCCATGAGAAGGGATATGTGCATCTTCCAGACCTTACCCACACACCTCCGCCCTTGTGCTCTGCAAGCTCTTTCCCCTTCCACTGGCTGGATGCAGACAGTGATAAGATACTGGGGAAAGTGAGAGAGAGTCCATTTCCTTTCCTTTTCCTGCTTCCAGAAGCTGCTCACATTCCTTGTCTCATCACTGTCTTTCTCCATTTTCAAAGCCAGTAAGAGCAGCTTTGCAGCCCTTCTCACGCCGCCATCACCCAGACCTCTTCTGCCTCCCTCTTCCATTTTTAAGGAAGCTTGTGATTACATTGGGCCCACGTTGATAACCCAAGACAGGCTCTCCTATTTTAAGGTGTGGGCTGATTAGCAAATTTAATCCCACCTGAAAAATCAATTCCCCTGTGCCATGCAACCTAACATATCCACAGGTTCCCAGGATTGGGGCTTGGACATGTTCAGGGGGAGCCCACAGAACTGCCTACCACAGAAACTGGGGCTTATAGCTCAGATATCAACGTGGCACTCCCTGTGTTTAGATTCATTCCATGACTATATTTGTACCTTTTCTATCTGTCTTTTAGCTCCTCATTGCTGATTAAATTCAATCTCCCATTTCTTTTAGCTAAGATAAATCTTATTTCTGGTGAAGACTTCATTTTGTAAAAGATTTGAATTTTTATTACAGCCTTTCTGTGTAGCTAACCCATCTTTGTGACCCAGATTTGATTAGTGCACAGATACTGTCAACAGTATTTCTATAGGCTTTTAGAGTTGGACATTTTTTTTTTTAAAGATTTTATTTATTTATTTGAGAGAGAGAGAATGAGAGAGAGTACATGAGAGGGGGGAGGGTCAGAGGGAGAAGCAGGCTCCTCGCTGAGCAGGGAGCCCGATGCGGGACTCGATCCAGGGACTCCAGGATCATGACCTGAGCCGAAGGCAGTCGCCTAACCAACTGAGCCACCCAGGCGCCCTAGAGTTGGACATTTTAAACAGCTCTTTCTGATAGTAAAATAAAAGTCTCCATTACTAATGGAGACACTTTTTCCCCCCATGGCATAAATAGAAAATACGTGCCCGTGTCCACACTCTGCCACAGATCCACTCTCTGCTCTTGTCTGTCATCCAGTATTGACACAAGAGGCTGACACCTGTGGGCTACAAATCCCAGGCTTGCTTACGGCGGGCTTCTAAATGGGCTTAACCAGTGGGAGACAAGGGCAGGAAGGGCAGGGGCGCAGAGTGTTTCTCCTCTGCACCCTCTGGGCTTTGGCACTATACAGTTGACCCTTGAACGGCATGGGTTTGAATTGCATGGATCCACTTAGATGCAGATTTTTTTCCCCCGATAAATACAGTACAGTACTGTAAATAAATTTTCTCTTCCTTATGTTTTTCTTAATATTTTTTCTTTAGCTTACTTTATTGTAAGAATACAGTACATAATACCTACAGCATACAAAATATGCATCCCTTGGCTGTTTATGTTATCAGCAATGCTTCTAGTCAACAGTAGGGTATTAGAGATTAGGTTTTGGGGAAGTCAAAAGTTATACGTGAATTTTTTACTATGTGGGGGCTGGCACCCCTAACCTGCATTATTCATGGGTCAACTATATTTACATGGGGCCAATTCCACACTTCTCCTCCACCCTAACTTCCACTGGGAGACCCCTGATCTAACAGCCCCAGCTCCCACTGAGCCCTGGTATCACTATTACGTCCCTTTCCCCCTTTGGTAGTAAGGGTCGTGCTAGTTTCCCACTGATAATGGTCTCTGGATCCTCATCATCCCTTGTTTATTCCTTTCCTTTGCCCACACTTCTGTAAGAAGTTTTTCAATAAGTCTCTTCATTTGAAATGAATCCTGTTTTCTGCTGGAACTCTGAAACAATATCCCCAAGCAAATTCTTCAAAAAAAAAAAAAAAAAAATTGTATTTGATGTTAATGGGAAAATAAATAGATCTTCAGCTCAATGGAGCTAAACGTTCTGCTTTGAGGATATCTAAAAATGGCCAAGAAGAAAGGAAGGGAGGTAACCAGTGGTCTTCCTTCACTCTCTCTCTCTCTCTTTATGTGTTTCAGCTCCTAACCTCATAACGTATAGTTTCCTTATAAAGATCAAAACTACCATTCATTCATTCTTCAATATTTATTTGGAATAAAATAGTGATTTTATTACACTGATGTGCAAAGCAGACAATATTAGAACTTGCAGCTAAGTAGGGGAAGGTGGAGGGAGACAGTTCTCAAATAATCACACAAATATAAAATGACAGGCTGTCTTACAAGTAATAAAAGAAAAAAATAGAAGAGACTTGAGCATGGAAGTAGGGAAGCTAATTGGCCTTTGATGGGCATGGGGATGGCCATCAGTGGAAGCTTCCTCATAAAATGATGTATCTGCTGAGGTTTGAAGGAAGGGAGTGGCAGCCCAGAATGGAAGTGGGGATAAGGAAAGCATGTAGTGTGATTGTACAAAAGTCTCAAATAAAGCACAGAATGCACAAAGACCTTGGGTAGTTATAGAACTTAAAAGTTTTGAGAAATCCAGAAACCAGGGAAATTGGATTACAGAAAGCAAGGAGGATGGTAAAACATTATATGGGGAACAAGTCAGGGTTCACCTTAGTCAGGATTTTGCATCCCTGTTAAACATTTGGCTTATCATCTTCAGAGCTATTGGAGGCCATTTCATGGTTTTAAGCAGATGAGTGATGGCAAGACTTGTGTTTCTGAATATTTAACTCTGCTTGCCATAGAAAGGTTGGTTTGTAAGGAAGCAATAAGATATGGAGCTAGGAAGATGGAATATTTCTTACCCAGGCAAGTGATGAGTGTAGTCTGAACCAGGATGGAGAGGCTAGAAATAGAGAAAAAGGTACAAATTTGAAGGATGTTTAAAACTGGCAGGAATTTGTAAAAAATAGAATATGAGGATATGGGAAAGTGTCAAATTTCAGTTTGTGCAACTAGATGAGGCCTCTAATGAGATGGAACCATTGGAAGCAATCCAGGTTTAGAGGGAAGAGCAGTGTATGTTTAGGACATGCTGCTTTGATATGACTTATTTTATTTTATTTTATTTTAATTGTGGTAAGAACATCTAATATGAGGTCGACCTTCAACAAAATTTTAAGTGTGCAATACAGTATTGTTAACTATATGCATTATGATGTATAGAAAAACAATCCTAAAATTCACATGGAACCACAAAACCCCATGAATAGCCAAAGCAGTCCTGGGTGGGGGGGTGGGGGGAACAAAGTTGGAAGCATCAATCTTCCTGATCTCTAATGTTACAAAGCTACAGTAATCAAAAATAATATGGTACTGGCATAAAAACAGATATGTAGACGAATGAAACAGAATAGAGAGCCCAGAAATAAATCCATGTATATATAGTCAACTGATTTTCAACAAGGGACAAGGGATCCAAGAATACATGTGGGAGAAAGGATAGTCTCTTCAACGAATGGTGTTAGAAAAGCCGGACTTCCACCTGCAGAAGAATATGACTTTCAGACTAGGCACCCAACTAGATGAACTGTGAAGTAGAGATGCACAAAGTTCCTGTTTCTTTGAAGAGAGATCTGAGCAGAAGAAATAGGAGGATCGTTAGAAGGCAGATAGTGGTGGACATATTGAGTAAGGAGGAGAGAAAATAGAATGAGAATAGAAGATGATTTTCAAGAAGTTTAGAATTTAGCAGAAGTGGGCATTGTGATTCATCCAGGAGGTATTGGATGAAATATGGTATATCCTTTAGGAAAATGTACTGAAAGTTTTAGGATTATTTGACTCCCTGCCTTTCATTCCTTTACCTAAATTTTAGCTATACTACCCTTTTCTAAAAAGAAATACTCTGTTTTTCTTCTGTTCCTTATCTTGTTGAAAGAAAATAAGCCAAAAAACCCCCGAATTTGTTCTCGTAATCCAAAAAAATAAATATTTAAACTTTCTTAGTATTTGATTATCATTCTAGTAACAAAAATCAGATTTTTATTTAAAAAACTTTGGAATTGGGTTTCTTTTGCAATGGATCTTAATTTGGGGATGCCACAGACTTTTGAGAATCTGATGAAATAGTAGAGCCTTGTTTGAGAAGAAAGTGAATATGCCCTCATTTAAAATGTTGTAATTAAATTCATGAGTTCTAAGGGCCCCCTGAAGTCCGTCATCCAAGCATAGATTCCCTAGAGATGGCAGATTAAATCCTCCTGCTCTAAAGGAACACAGAAAGAGTGCTTTGCTATTTTTATCTTAATTTTAATGATATAACAGACTGCTTTGATTTGGGATCCATTAGGTATTTTTTAAGGACTTGGATTCCTGATATTTTACATATGTTTTGTTTCAGAACTCATGGCTTTTAACGATTATATATTTTGATACTTTTCACGACATTGAGCTTCTCCACAAATGACAAAATGGAAGATCAAAGACGTTTTGAAGGAGAAAAAAAAGCAAACCTTGATTTCACACACACACACAAAACTATCTCTAGAGAGTAACTCTCAACCTGATAAATTTTCCCGTTGGCAACCAAATTATTTTTTCCTTATGCACAAACATACTTATTTGATTTTTCCTTATTATTTTCCCCTGGAGGGGTATACTGAAACTAAGCTGCACACAAAGTGTGAGGAATCTTTTTTAGACCTTTATCTAAAACATAACAGATTATAAACACAGTAATACAAGACATGCAAAATTAATGTCTCTGCTCTTCCCATAATCTTTTAATAGCAATAATTCTTTTTTCTGACAGTCCTTTACTGAGACTGCAAAGCCACTGGTTTTTATTGAGGGTTTTAGATTTTGGCATCCCATTTTATATATTATAAAATTATAAAGTATAATGTATATATTAGTGAATGTACGTTAGCTTTCTAGCTGCAATATTACTGTAGATGTAGATGGTTCTTCAAGATCTGCATGTAGTCAGAATTGCTTTATGCAGGGCTAATCTTGTTCTGGCCACTGGTCCCAGGCCCTGAGTAAAGGAGAATTCTATTACCTGGCCCACGCTTGGCACACAGCAAGCCCCCAGTAAGTAATTGCTGCCACTAACCAAACCAGATGTGATTTAGTGATAGTAGCAAATCTAACTCAGTATCTCAGCCTCAGCTCTGTTCTCATGCAGTTTGAAGGGCAGTGCTCTGAGAAGCATCAGGTTGGTGAGGTTGAGGTGTGTTATAAAAACATGTCCTTAGGGGCGCCTGGGTGGCTCAGTTGGTTAGGCGACTGCCTTCGGCTCAGGTCATGATCCTGGAGTCCCGGGATCGAGTCCCGCATCGGGCTCCCTGCTCTGCAGGGAGTCTGCTCCTCCCTCTGACCCTCCCTCCTCTCATGTGCTCTCTCTCTCAAATAAATAAATAAAATCTTTAAAAAAAAAAAAAAAAAAAAAAAAAAAACATGTCCTTAGACAGAGCGCCTTGTATTTGAACTGAAAATGTGGACTGCAATATTTTACAAGCCTCAACCTGTGCAGAGAGTAGGGGAGAGGCTTTCAGACAAGGCAAGCAGAGAGCTCATAATAACAGCAATGGAGATAGTGATTCACACAGGGCGAGAAAACATGGTAAGCTGAATTTTGCACCCTTGACCACATGCAAAGAATGTGCCGAATTTTAAATTTACCACCTAAATATGACAACTCAAAAGGAGGAAAAGGCAGAAGCTTGTCAAATCTGTCCGTATTTTCAGTTTCCCTTAAATACGTGCTTTGGGAATAATGTCAGGGGAGCAGAAACAAAGTTGTTTCATTTTTTAAAAGCCTTTAGATGTGTCATCAAGACAAGGGCAGTATTAGTGCAAATACCTGTGGCAGGAATCAAATACAGATCCAGGAACATTTGTCAGTGTGCTTAGTTCTGAGGGCTACGGCAAAGTGGTCCCAAGAGTTTGCATACTGGGGAATTTTGAGACTAAGACATGGTCGATCTAAGCATAGATGTGCAGAGTCACCTAAAAACAGTCTACTGCTTCAGGAGACATGGAGTGCTGGGAAAGAGGGAATGAGGGATACTTGCAAGGGATACTGACTTTTTTTTTTAGGCTTAAAACAACAGGAACTTACTGTCTCATACATAGTTCCAGAGGCCAGTTCAAAATCAAGGTGTTGGCAGGATTGGTTCCTTTTTGGGGGCTCAGAGGCAGACTCTATACCATGCCTTTCTCCTAGCCTTTCTGGTGGTTGCTGGCAATCCTTGGCATTCCTTGGCTTATAGCTGCATAATTCCAGTGCGTCCCCCCATTGTCCCATGGCCATCTTTCTTTTGTGCCTCTGTGTCTTCACATGGCCTTCTCCTCTCTGTGTCTATGTCTCTTCTCATAAGGGCACCATTTATATTGGATTAAAGGTCTACCTTACTCCAGCGTGACCGCATCTTAACTAATTACATCTTCATTGACCCTATTTCCAAATAAGGTCACATGTTGAGGTTCTGGGAAGGACATGGATTTCGGTGGGGGCACTATTCAACCCAATATACCTTTCCTAATTCTCAATTTAAAGTAGGCTGCATTTGTGGAGCTATATCATAAACATATGCACAAGTTATTTAGTACTGGCCAGTGGTGAGCCAGGCACCTCATTAGATCACTTTTTATGCATTGTGCTCACTTCTGAATGCATCATCCACAAGAGGGAATGTAATTGAACTAGGATGTGAATGGGGTTATGAAGACTTTAGAAACAGTGTTACATGGATAAGAACTGAGGTTGCTGAGTTGAAGAGAAGATTTGGGATCACAGGGCTGTACTCCTGTATATAAGAAGCATGGTTTTGCCTCTTTTGGGGGAGGGAGGTTTCTTTATCCTTTTACATTATACCAGATACCAGCCTCCAACTCTTAGAAGACGGGATGGTGACTTTATTTATTTCCTTTTCCCTTTTTTTTTTTTTTTTAACTTGGAAGACATCGATTTACTTTCCCACATCACCAGTCATGGATATGAGTGGCTAAATCTTATGTCTCCTCAGGGAAAAATAGCAATATTACATCCTACGCAGAACTGTGGTATTTGGTCACAGCATTAAGTGCTCCTGGTGTTGGTCCCACAAGCCCTCTTTGAAATGACCTAGGGATAGTGGTTTTTAATTACTAATGTAACTCCAAAAAGACTAAGTCAGTCAGACTATGAAGCTATTGATCAGACTTACAAGTCCAGCAGAAGAGCTAGTAGCCACCACATACTGAGAACTTAGTGTGTACAGCCACAGTACTGTTTAATCCTCACAGATATCTATTTAAGTACCAATTATTCCTATATTATAGATGAGAAGACTGAGGCTTAATGCAGTTAAATAACTTGCCCTGACACACAACTGATTGGTAGGGTATGAGTTCTAATCCAGACAGTCTGGTTCTAGGCTCACGCAGATATTGGCAGGGCATCCTGAGACAAGGAGCAAGGATATCTGACTTCAAGTGTTCAGTTTCTTTCTTCTTTTTATTTTTTATTTATTTATTGGACAGAGAGAGACACAGTGAGAGAAGGAACACAAGCAGGGGGAGTGGGAGAGGGAGAAAAAGGCTTCCCCGCTGAGCAGGGAGCCAGATGTGGGGCTCGATCCCAGGACCCTGGGATCATGACCTGAGCCGAAGGCAGACGCCCAACGACTGAGCCACGCAGGCGCCCCAAGTGTTCAGTTTCTAATGCGTGCCCATCATTAGGGTGAGAGGTGCATCAGGCAGTCTCATCCCGGTGCCACCAGGATATATGCCCCTCATCATTTGTTATTTACTTATTTGACAAATACTATTGAGTACCCATTTCAAGCAACTGTGCAAAGCCTGGGGAGACAAAATCATGAGTAAAAACAGACACAATTCTTTCCATCACGGAGCTTATAAATATAAAATGGCAGCAGTGATAAATGATATGAAGGAGGGAAATGAGGCCATGAAAACCTAGACCAGGGCTATTCATCCAAGTCAGTGAGGCCAGTGAGGGTTTCCTGGACGACATGCCGTTCCAACCAAGATCTAAAAGATGAGCAGCAGCTATCTCCATGGAGAGGGGGATGGGTGTGAAAGAGCACTAGACAGGAGGAACATGATGTGCTGAACTGCTGTGGCTAGGAGTGTAGCAATCCTCAGAGACAGAAACACCAGGGTGGTTGGAGCTGTGGGGACAGAAGGATGTGGAGGAAGATGAAGTTGGAGAGGGCCACAGAGACCATATAGAACCTCAAGTAGCATTTAGAAGATTTGCACTTATTTATCCTAATGGGGAGGGATAAACGTTGGAGGTATAGATAAATGTTTTAAATAAGCCGTAGTTACGATATGTAGCTACATACAGTATTGTGCTGCAAATTGTAGCACAAATTGGAGAATGGAAGCATGGAGATTGGGTGGAGGCTATTGTAGTTGGCCAGGTGATAGATGAGGGTAATTTGAACACGGTTTTGTTGATGAAATGGATTGAAGTGCAGAGGGGGGGGGGTTTTTTTTTTTTTTTTTTTTAGAAGCTAGAATCAATAGGATTTGGAAAGGAATTGATTATGAGGGTGGTAAGGCAGAGGACACTGTCCAGATTGACTCTAGGGATTCTGTCTTCTGCAGCCAGATGAATGCAGTGCCATTCGCTAACACAGCACAGCAGGAGAGAGAGTTTGGGGGCAGGGGAGCTCATGAGTTGGTTTGGGAGATACGTTTATTTTGAGATGCTTTTGAGATGTTCAAGTGGAAATGTCAAGTAGGAAGTTAGATATATGGATTGGAACTCAGAGAAGAGGTTGAGGCCGGGAGCTACAAATTTGTGAGTCACCTGCCTCATTTCAGTGAGGTAAGTGTGTGTGGGTGAGACAGTCTGGGGAGAGGCTATAGAGTGAGAAATAGAGAGCCAGGCAGGAGAGCTGGAGAAGTTTCAGCATTTACTCCAAAACCCCATCCCTGGTTTCTGCCTTCCAAGAAACCATCAGATTTGAGGTGACCTGACCACAAAAAGAGAAAATACTCATCCTGGGGATGTCAAGTGTCACCATTTCTACCCCCGTACTTTCACTGAATAAATTCAACATTGTTTCTGATCATGCCTTAGATTCTTGTGTCTGAGTGCGCATGAGGAGAGAATGTGCCGGTCATGTGAGTTTTATATTTTAAATTAATAAATCACCATTCTGCTGTCATCCCACTTCTGTGCATTTCAGATAGGATGAGTTGGTCTCTCAGTACCCTACAGGAGAGAGTGTCAGAGCCTTTGTCACTTTGAGAGGGCCACATCCCACCAGAGTCTCTCTTACAGACCCCACTGGCAGCTCCCGTACTACTCACTTATTTTTACATCCCAACATTCAGTCTCCATGGCGCCAAAGGCAAGGTCTTGTTATGTAGAGATTCTGGAGACACCTCGACCTTGAGGAAGATGGACATGGTTGGGAATAAGCATTATGCAAAATTCTGGGGTATCAACATGGTCTGAATTAATCATTGCTTGGTAGTTTAAGACCCTGCCTACAGGAGAGATTCCAAACTTGTGAGACACCTGTTACATGTCTTTCTGTTTCAAAACCAAGATGTCAAGCCTTAATTTCTGATTGTGTTCTCTAGATGTTCTTTTTGAGAGAAAAGCGGTTCGTAGTGAAACACTTCACAGGGATTCATGTTTACGGTAGGGAAATATAATGGGCAAATCTATTGGTATGGGGTTTTAGGCGTTTATTGTCAAAGGCATTTTGCTTCGAAAGGTTCTTCCCTAATTTCGGTCTTCAGTAAATGAATGTATGTTCACATCTCCATAATTATGTTCACATTTGACCCATTTTGCTTTTCAGATCTTTTGTTTTACTGTCATGTAATCAAATTATGTCTTACAAATAAAAGTATAAATAGAAGTAAATGTAGACAAGTTACTAACCTCCTTGTACCCCAATTTTCTCATCTCTCAAACAAGGACAATAATACCTACCGAATGGGGAAAACAATTTTCTCACCCTCCTCACTTTTCTGTCCCAAAATAGAGACTTCTGCCTTTTGGAGAGATTGAAGTAAGGCTTTCTACTCTTTTTTTCACCCTCCTCACTGGCTGTCCCCACAGGTGAGAAGTAATTTATACACCTGGTGAGAGGAAGAGAGTCTGACATCTATTACTCCATGTTTCTCTACTGGGCCAAGATAATGACCTTTCTCTCTCTACTCCGCAGTTAGGGTAAAGCTAAAAGCAGTAACAAAGAAGCCCCTAATGTGTGTAAAGATTTGTCTCTCAGTAACAGTCCAAGGCAGGTATAGAATGCCTTTCCTCCACACATCATTCAGAGACTGAGATCATTTCATCTGGGGTTCTGCTGTCCCCTAGCTTAGAACTATCTGCAGCCCACAAGAAAAAAAGGGAAGGACAATGTGTAGGGACAAAACTAATTTTTAAAAGCCTTGGTTCAAAACAGCACACATCAGAGTTGGGGGAAAATCCAGTTGTTTCTCAGGTTTTTGGCCTTTAGGCCTCTTGGTGCTTGAGGGGGTTTATGGCAGGTAATAATTCTCTGTATAATGCTCTGTAAGCTCACATTTACCAAGTGTAGATCCAGAGATCTAGATCTGGGCTGTTACTTTAGGAGTCCTCTCTGGCTTTGGGGCTAAGTTAAATTCTCCAATCCAGCTTCAGCGCAAACTAGGTAATTGCCATGTTCTGAAACTGGACTTCTTAGTTTCAAATACTGGTCTGCCACTTATTACATGTCTCTGTTTCATTCTGTTTCATTACCTTTCTCTGTCTGTCTGTCTCTCTCTCTGTTTCCTCATCTGTGAAATGGGGATATTAATAGAGCATACCTCAAAACATCATTAGGAGATTAATTTAATTAATTCCTGTAAAGCACTTAGTAAATGCTCAGTAAAAATGAGCAATCCCTATTACTAGTAAAAAAGCTCTTGTTTAATGTCTTTTTGACTTCTGTCTATAATTTCTCAATCGGACTGAATGCAAAGTGAGTAGAGGCACATTAGTGACCATCTAACACTTATACCTTCAAGTATACTGGCACTGTGCCTGGAACATGCTAGATATGGTAAAAATAGAAAATACTACAGGTTTTCAAGTTATTTCTTCAACTTGGGGCCTTAAGTTTTTGTGTTTTCTTCTGTCTTTAGTCGTAACACATACTTCCATTCTATCCTCATTTATAGTCTATAATTCGCTCTGTCAAGGTGCTTAGATTTCTAAATTTGATTTTAATGTACATAGATTCTTCCTAGATGACTCTTCACTTGGTCTCTGTTTATTTCTTAATTTCCTGATTCAGTCATGCTTAGAGACTATCTCTTATAACTTTAGGAGTGTGGGATCACTGAATATGATTTTTCATGCTCTGCTCACTTTGCTAAGAATTACCATAAATTTTGGTCTTCTGGGGGGAGCCTATTACTTCCTTCTGTGTCTACCTAATCACCTCCCCACTTGGAATCAGATCCCTATTATTCTATATAGAGATTCTCTTTATCTGATTTCCTGGGGATAGCTCCATCATCTCATGGACTAACTAATCCCCACAAACACTGATCACCTTGGATGTGTAACTTGTGGATCCACAATGTCATAGAATGTTCTGAGTGTCTTATATCTGTACAGTACTGCCAACTAGTCTATTGTCCATCATCTCACTTACTATCCGAGTAGCAAGTAGCTCAATTTCTGGAGGAGAAACTAGGGATCTAAGAGGTTATGCATCTTTGTCAAGATCACCCATTTTGTAGACACTTGGGCGACAGTACAGGAGTTCTAGTCCCACACTGGACATTTCTCTCCATTTAAACTACACTTCCTTTGGAACTGGTAAGCAGACACATATTTCAGCTCTGCTATGTCATTTATCTTTTCTACCCTCCAGTTTCTTCAACTCTCACATGGGATTAATAATATTGACCTCTCAGAATTTCTATGAGGCTGGCCCCTAGCAAGCATTCCATTATTATGTTAAAAGAAAGAAAGAAAAAGAAATCAGATGAAGCAAAAGGTTAAGTCCTCAGAGAGAAACAAAATAATTATGAAATATTGTCTTATGTTTGTTCTTTATAATTATATATATATATATATATGTATATATATATATATATATATTATAATCCCTAGATCTAAAAAGTTATCCGGGGCCTTTGGAGGCCTTGCCTTAAGAGGAGTTTGTGGTGCACAGATAAACTATCTGAAGACTACTTCTTCCTGTCTAAACTCATAGATTAAAATATCTTTGGTATCTAAGATTAAAGGTTCATGGGATGAATGGAATTCACAGTCATGTTCAACCCACTCCCTTCCAGTACCTGAAAGAAGTGACAAGATCTTTTAAAAAAATGCTTGGCAGACCCCGGAAGGCTGAACGCTTGGCTCTGAGGTTTTGGCACCAATTACTTTCTTGAGACCCCCAAGCATAGCAGAAAGGCTGCTACATTTCAAGGGCTCATCTGGGCTTAGACAATAAGAATTATCTACAGCAACCAGGATAGGTGAGCATGAAGGGCTCCTCTTCCATTTTAGTAAGCCACATAAACCACAGGATACTCAAGAAAGCCCCAGGAAAGAGAGTGATTGCCTACCAAATGATTGAGTTTTCATCTCCAAAGGACCCGGTGAGATAGGACTCTGGTTGGATTTCTTATTTAAATTAATTAAACAAGAGATGTTCCCTTTTCACCTTATTTGGGGCACTAAGATTCAAGTCCACTAAAATAGCATGAGAAAGAGAAGAGAGGGAAGTGAGATTTATGCCCAATGTAATAAAGCATTAGAATAGGAAAGAAGTCTGCATATGAGAGAAGGAAAGAATGCAAAAATATGGCTGAAGAGTAAGAGGACCAAGAGATTAAATGCCAAAGGGCAAAAGTCATGAATTTCTATTAATCTTATTAACCCTCGTCACCTTACCTTCTGGGTAATAGTCACCTATTGAACAACTATTGACCAAGTGCCTTTGTTCTTAGAAACTTGGCTTAAGCTGGGCCATCCATGGTAAAATACCAGAGGGGTAATGAGAGCCACTTCTTTTTCCTGTTCTTTGATAAAAGGAACTCTGCTACATCTTACTCATCCTTATAGTCCCAGCATTTTGTAAATATAGAGAACTCAGTAAAACTTCTCTAAACACATCGTAGATGGAATAATCTAATGAATTTTTCCACTTCATACAAAAACTTTTGGATATCTCATATAGCTACTTCACTATACACTAAGCCGTGGTCCAGTTACTTCTACCAAGATTTGCCTAACAGAACTAAATGGGCTTAATCTCCCAACATCACTTTATATTGATGATAATCATAGCTTTCTGCAGCTGTACCTTACTCATTCTAAGTGATCACTGTTTATTAATCAAAACTCAGAGAATAAAGATGAACATTTATTTGCTTTAAAACAGTCAGCAGGACAAGGACCACATAATCACTCTCCATCTGTTTCTTGATGATCACATATGAAATGACAAATGTCCTCCTTGTGAGCAACATTTCCATTACATGCATCTGGTGGTAGAGAAAAAGAAATGTGTTGCCCTCTGGTTTATAGTTCCATTTTAGTAACTGAAAAAATATATAAAAATAGGAACACTGTGTGTATAAATAAGTAACTAGCATGTTTCTTTCTGCTGTTGGTACTCATCGTTTTCTAATAGTTAACAATTTAACATAATATGCTATTAAGTTGGACTTTATCATAAACCAAGTTTCTTAAATTAAAAAAAACAACGTTCAAACTGATACTTTCTTTTAAATGGTCTCTTGCAGAAATAAATGCAGGGAAAGGGTGCAATAATTCAGTCCAGCAAGTACTTACTATGCAACCACTGGGTTCCAGGACTATTTCGAGAATTTGCCTTTAACCATAACAAGAGTAAAAATCTGGGCTTTTTTTTCAATCTATTTGGATATTTTCAAGCTGTTTGAATTTTTAAAAATATTTATGCTCAATGTGGAAGTGAAAGAGAGAGTCAAACAATATGCCTGGCTTAACAGTGGGGAGAAGAAAATTCTCATTTCTTCTCTGCCTAGAAACGGAAAGAATAAACAGATCATCTTATTATTTAAAGAAAAAAAATAAAGATTGTTTTGTGATCAAAATGCCTATCAGGGAGAAAGTTTTTGTGTGTTCCTACAAGCAGGAACCAAGAATTAGGTGAAAGCATCATGCTAACAGAGCGTCCACTGCGTGGCTGTTGAGGTGCTGTTTTTATCTATACAACACAACTGACCAAAGCAATCAGTCTTTAACCACCAAGACGAGTCCATCTGTGTGTTCTAATTGGCATGTCTGAGAAACCTGAAAAGCTCAAAATAAGTATAACCAGGTTGTCTTTTTTTTTTTTTTTTAAAGAGTTTAAGTCATCTCTACACCCAATGTGGGGCTCGAACTTTTACAACCCTGAGATCAAGAATCACATGCTTCGCTGACTGAGCCCGCGAGGTGCCCGTCTTTTGAAAATTAATAAACAAATTGCGGCAGGGTGTAGGGATATATTAAAATAAATAAGGAGCAGTTGCGAATCCTTCAAAAGAACGTGTTTGGTTTGTTTGGCAACTCTCTAACTTCTACATTGGCGATATCCAGGAAAGCCTCTTTGCTCTCCTGATCATAGCTTCGCACACATCAGATGCAACAGCTGTTTTAACTGGCACAACCACACAACCCTTCCTGACAGGAAGTGCATTAGAACAGTGACTGTAATTGAAACTGCAGAATTTAGGGAGGCAGCATAGCACTGACCAACCGGGAATGCAGCCAGAATGCCGGAGCTACCCCTGCACCTTGGAGAAAGGAACATGTCGTTGCACGCAGTCATACCATCCACCCGACTGACGTCCTTCTCTCCTCATAATGACTTACCCTGGTGTAGGATTGTTCACTCAAAAAGTGCCCGGCATGATATATGAACACCATCTTCTGAAAATGTATGTCTTGCACACACCGTTTCCATAGTTTATAATGCCAGATTTGCACAGAATATGCAGGGAAAGCGAAAGAACAGGATGGGTATGATTGTTGGGTGATAGTACTGGTGTATGGTGAAAGAATTAAATAAAGTATTTTCATATTACAAATTAAAAATTTAAACCAGATCACTTGACAATTGGACAACTTAATCCTCCTGGAGTGATGTGCATTTACAGGGCAGGTGTTATGCAAAGGACTGGAGCTCGAAAGGAATAAAGTTGCCTTTCAGCGTTTTTATCTCAAGGGAAATCTGACAGAACAAACGGCCTAGATGGATTCTGAGCCAACAGATGACAAGAGGACTTGCTCCATTCTCTGGAAAATATGATGATAAGAAACAGATTTCAGCTGTTCTTTAAGTTTTTTCTCTACTGGACAACAAAGCTGCCAAGAAATGAGGATACACAGATAATGACACTCACATAGCCCCTCCACCTGCATCACATCCTGACAAATCACAGCATTTCTTTGCTTCAAGGGCAGGAAACCTACCCATAAAGAGAAATCATCTTCTCATATGAAATATTGTATTCTACAGAAAAATCAAGCAAAATAAATGAGTATTTCTGTGACATTGTTTAGAAAAGAGTTTGAAATACCTCTCACATCAGTAATCAGAGGCTCACATAAATGCTAGAGTAGGAAGAAGAATCCCACTTTCACCTCCATCAACACAGACAAATAACAACAGATAAAATTAAGAGAAATTAGGGTCCATGTTCTATTACTCTATTTTAAGTACATTAGTGTTTAGCTCCTAGGCCTACCCCTGACATTTGCAGAGCCCAAGGCAAGAGCATAAATGGAAGACTACATGCCATCCACCTTTGAAACCAAGCGAACAGTTCTTTCTTTCTATTGTGACAAATATACTTTCATAACAAAAAAATCAGAAAATATGTGTACAGCTAGGTTTTTTTCATATAACTTAATTTGGCAAAAGACCAAAGCTGAACAAATTTAATTACTATTGCTCATGTTGGGTGTTCAGTTGATGGGGTAGTGATGTCTTCATAAGTCATAAAATAAAGAACCATAATACATACATTATTGTATGTTTTCTATAAAATTTATTTTCTTGAATTCCTCTCAGTAAACTCATTATGTTTTTGAAATCAAGATTTTATACAGGTAACAACAGTGATTTGAATAATTAAATATGTAATTATACTCAAAGCACAAAATTTGAATACATTTTCATTGAAAATATGAATTTATGTAAAAAATATAAATTATTTCATTTTCAAACTAAATGATAATTGTTCTAAAATATTCATTCTAAAGAAAAATACAAATTATAATTAGTAAATAAAATAAATCAAAATTATTTAAATAAATCTTATTAAATAAGATTATTATTATAGATAAAAATCAATTAATAATCCTACCATTCAAGGTCCATGTAGTTGCCAATGTAAAGAATCAGTATCACATTGTATCACCAGATCTAAAATACAAATTTAAAAGAAATAAATTGTTTAATATTCCACAACATTATCTAGCTGACACATGCATCAGTTGAGAATACCTCACTAAAGTTGTGAGCATTGACAGAATCATGAATGGGAACATATAAACAAGCAAAGTATACTGGGACCTAAGGAACACAAGATTGAAGGTGGTGAAAAAGTGGTTACTGTGGAACAAAAAATTACCCCAGCTGTTGGACTACTTCATGAGGGGACTCTGTTACGGTCCAACATACAGAGCCCAAAGACGTTTGATAAACTTGGGCTTCATTCCAGTGGGTATGGCTATCTGAGGAGATTCAATCTGCTTGGTGGGAACACAGCCAAAGGAGTCCATAGGTATCAGGCTATACTAGGAGTCAAGAAATGGATGGAAGTGTGGTTTCAAGTGATGTATAGCAGAACCTCCTCAAGTAGCAGGAAGGTCCAGGTAACAGAGCTCAGGCTCCATTGACAGCCTGTCAAAATAAGGAGGATGTCAGGGTCCCAGCCAAGTGAGCTTGGGTGCAGGGGAAAGCTTTATATGCACATGGGCTGTGAAATGATGAGAAAAAACCAAAGCAGATGTCTGGATATATACATAGATTCAGCCAACACAACAGGGGTGTGGGGAAAGCACTGATTCAGTAGGCAAATGGTGGGAAACAAACAGGAAGCATGTGGACCCCAGGTCCCTTCCACTCACTGATGGTGCTGATGTATTTTCTGCCATGGTGAGAATAGTTTCTCTTTTGGGTTGAAGTTGAATCTGAATGAAAGGGCATTTGTGATTTGTGATTATAGCTGAGTGGAGCTCATGAAGACATAGGCTGAATGATTTTAAAATAGTGCTATGGCATGGCATATTTTTAAAGTGCATTTATGGGATTGTTGGGGAAATTATTTATTATGGTTTCAATTTATAGGCCCAATATATTGGTGAGGTTTAATTTAACTTTAACTATGATGACGTTTGACCTGATATTCATGGGTAAAGTTTGTATTAAAACATTATGCAAGTTTTTATTAACTTATTTTAGGTGGATGTAGATATAAAATGAATTTTGGAAAATCTTTATTATACATCTTAAGACTCTTGATATTGCTATTCCCTATGAGTGAATCTGGGGTCCTGTGATTCTGCAATTACCTTAATATAGACCGTTTTTGTGACAATGCTGAATGGCTGATATTGTGTCCCGCACTTTAGTATCAGGTGTAAAAACAAATCTCTATTAGGAGACAAAGCTGATCCATGGATCAGCTCTGTCCATGAAAGTGCAAATTTCTGAACCCAAGATCTTAGGAGGAAGTTAAGATATATTCTTTCCAGTCCTGAAAATCAATTCTAGATTACTTTTACATTCTAAAGATGGTTTTCAATGCTGTCGGTAATACTGACATTATGTGAGATTTCAAAGAAAAAAGTTTTGGATTTGGAACTTGAGTTTCAAGGGACTGGCAAGGGTAATGCACTTTTTACCTGTTCTTACTAGTTTGTACCTTCCAAAGACTTTGTCTTTATAGGACATGGGAGAATCATAATCAAGGAGCCAAGTAGCCACTTAGATTTCGGGGCACTACAAGTTAATAAGTGGCAATCAATGAATCATAGGAAGTAGAAATCATTTTTATTGACTCTTTTCCTAAAAAGGCATATCTTTAATATTTTAGCTTCACTGACAGATCTGAGTGAGGAAATGACCTCCCCTAAGAAAATGCTTTGGTGGAAGATCTATTTTGTTGATCTTCAGACAAACGCTTTGATTTTAACTATAGTTTCATATTATTTCCTGCTTATATCCATTAGAAAAATAGCCAGCAGATCAATCTACCTCTAAATACATGCTCCTATTTTGCTGAAATTATTTTACCAACAGTCAGCTTATTGAAGTAAGTGTCCGTATTATAGAGATACACTGTACTGTGTATTTCAAAAATATAGTTAGTAGGGTAACTTTAAAAAGACACATAAATGAATAATAATTCTTAGTTTGAATGGTATCTAACAATCTGAAATGGCATAAGAAAGGGTATTCTGCAAGTATTCATTGCCACTACTAATTGATTTCCCAGAATCACTTTTAAAAAAATTATGGTAAAACACATAATATGAAATCTACCCTCTTAACAATTTTTTCAGTGTACAGTACAGTATTCTTAACTCTATGCACATTCCTTTTTCTTAAGATTTTATTTATTTGAGAGAGATAGGGAGAGAGAGAGTGTGCACGAGTGGGGGGAGGGGCAGAAGAAGAGGGACAAGCAGGTACCCTGCTGAGCAGGGAGACTGACCCTGGGCTCAATCCCAGGACCCTGGGCTCATGACCTGAGCTGAAGGCAGATGCTTAACCGACTGAGCCAGCCAGGTGCCCCTCTATGCATATTCTTGTACATCAGATCTCTAGAATTTTTTTAACTTGTAGGACTGAAATTCTATACCCATTGAACAGGAGCTCCCTACCTCCACTCTCCCAGCCCCTGGCAATCACTCCAAGCATAACTTTTAATGAATAATCCTTTATTTAATATTATATAGTTCTAGAATTCTTTAAGAGTATCTATACATATTATTAAGGAATTTTTGAGTTGCTTTTATTGAATAATTGTTTCCAGAATCTCTGAACGCTTTCCAGGGTTGAATAACCAATTTTTACTTCTTTGTTATCTGGTGTTTCTGTTATAAAACATGATTTTTAAGAGGTATTTTGAATAAGATGAAGAGATAGGAAATGTAATTTGTATATCTTCGTGTATACATTGTATTCTTTTATCTCTACATCTGGCCTCAAGGTAAAAGGCTAATTTTTCTCTATCTACAAAATAGTTTTAAAAGGTATTCCTTCATGTCTATCTGTGCAGAGTGGCATCCCCTTGCTTGGCTCTCAATACTAGATTGGGAGATAAAAATTTCCAACAGTGGGAGTTAGTCCGTTCCCTGCCTGAATCTTAGCTTCTTGGTGTTCTTGGCAGGAATTCACTACCTTTAGTATTTCTATCTTTTATATTCCAAATTCTTCATATCCTGCCAAAATTCAGTAGCCTTCTGGACTTTGCCTCCATTTTTATTTATGCAAAACCTAAACATGATTTTGTTTGCATGACCCATGCATCTATCTCCTTCCCTTCCATTATCTCACAAAAATCTCACCAGAGCAAAAAAAAAAAAAAAAAAAAAAAGACATTTTGAAGTCCTTCCAAAAGCTGTTCCTTCATCATTTTATGAAGGGCTTAAAGAAGGAGAGAATCTAAAAGAGTCACTTGATTTTGAAGATGGTTCTCAATATTGTTAATAAGATGGACACTGTATAGGATTTAACATAAAAGGCTTTAGGAACAACACAGAAATGGTACAGTATCCTGATCATCAGTTACTAGGTTGTGCCATCTAGCACAGGTTACTTAATATTGTTGACCCTTAGTTTTGTCATTTGTGAGAAGATAGTAATAATACTTATTTGGCCAGACTATTGTGGGAATTAAATTATATAGTATATTTAGAATACCTGGCACGGTACCAGTAGGTACATAGTAGGTGCTCAACAAATATAAACCCCTTTTTTTTCTCTGTCCCCACATCAGAAACCCTACTTAATATGGCTGTGGGTAAGAGAGACAGGGAGATGGGAAGGAGATTAGGAAAAACATTGTATTCAAACAAAGCACAGGCATACATATGGGCAGCCATCCTGCGTGGCTTTTAGTAGTATTACTTGGGCAAAGGATTGGCACCTGTACCCAAAGCCAAGTTAAAGGATGGGTTAGCCAGGAGGGTGCCCAGTACTCTGCTCCATTGGGAATATGAAATCATAACTGAAACAAATTAGAAATATAGTTCATATATGGCTCTTTTCATAAATGTAAAGACGATTGTTCCCTTGAATTGCAACTCAAAAGTCACTTTGGGTCAGAATCAACCTATCTCCACTGGGTATTTTTGGGGCATATTTCTGTAAGTAGATGGCATGGTGCAGTAACTGGCCAGTCTCAACTGAGACTGAGGTCTGTAGTTGCTGTCAGCTGAAATGTTCAAACTGACTACAGCACATGATATATGCTGTTTGCTGAGAACCAGCGATTTACAACTAAAGTTTAAACATCGTAAGATATTTTCAAAGATGCTGTCTTGTCCTGAAACATCACAAAATAAAACTTATGATAGAACAGGAACCATAGAAGAATGGGAAATGTTTTGCTGGCATGAATGCATGAAAGGGTGTGGGGGCTGGAGGGGGGAGAGAAGAGAAACTGAAAATACTAGAAAAAACTTGTAAATATATACATTAAAATCACTTATCTTTTATGAATGCTAGTGATTAGTGCTGTCCATATGACAGTACAGATCTGAGCAATAATTCCAGCTTATGTGTTGTTACTTCCAATGCGTATAATTTTTTTATTTTGAACATAAAGAGAAATACATGTTGAACAGATATTTTAAGGATATTGCTTAGAAGGGGTGACACCTGCATATCTTAATCCTACCCTGCATATTTTACTAACTGATATTTTAGGCCATAAATGTTCACTCTACTTCTCATACAGAGAACTCACTCAAAGAACAGACACAATCACATTTTTTAGACTTAAATACGCACACATACACAATCATATACTTACATATAAATATACCTGAGAAATAGATAAATCAAGAAGAGGTGAAAGAAAACAAGACCCAAATTATAGGGGCTTATAATAACAAGTGGAAATACAATAAAAAAAATACTGTAATTAAACAGACTAGGGAACAACTTTGAAAAAGAACACATTTCTAAAAATTACAATACTCAATTTCAAGACTTATAAAGCTTCAGTAATCAAGGCAGTTTGATTATGGCATAAAAATAGACAAAAGGATCGATGGACAGAATATATATCCAGAAATAGACTTACATATATATGTCAATTGATAAAGATGCAAAGACAATTCAGTGGAGAAAATACACTTTTTTAGCAAATAATGCTGGAACAATTAAATAATCAAAGGTGAGAGAGAGAGAGAGAGAACTTTAAGCAATACTTCACCCATAAATGAAAACTAAGTCATAATGGTTACAGATCTAACTCTACATCCCAAAACTATAATACTTCTAGGGACAAGCAGGAGAAAGTCTTTGTAACCTTGGTTTAGCAAACATTTCTTAGATACAACATCAAAAACATGATAAAAAAATATCAACTTTACTCAAAGTTAAAAATGTCTACTCTTTGAAAGACATGATTAAGAGAATGAAAAGACAAGCCAAAGGTTGAAAGAAAATGTTTGCAAATTATATATCTAATAAAAGACTTGTAATTCAAAAACAACTCTCAAAATTTAATAATAAGAAGACAATGCAATTTTTTAAATGGGCAAAAAAAAAAAGTCAGATTTGAAGCATGGTAGGACTGTAAGTGCTGTTGCTGATTTGCAAATGGAGGGGAACTTGTGAAAGGAAGGCGGGCAGCCTCTAAAATCTGAGGCAAGGAGGGGCACCTGGGTGGCTCAGATGGTTGGGCGTCTGCCTTCGGCTCTGGTCATGGTCCCAGGGTCCTGGGATGGAGCCCCATATTGGGCTCCTGGCTCAGCGGGGAGCCTGCTTCTCCCTCTCCCTCTGCCTCTCCCCCTGCTCATGCTCTCTCTCTGTGTCTCAAATGAATGAATAAAATCTTTGGAAAAAAAAAATAAATAAAAAATCTGAGGCAAGGAAATACGGAGCTCAAGTCCTACAATGGCAAAGAACTAGGTTCTGCCAACACCTAAAAGAGTTGGGAAGTGGATTCTTCTCCAGAGCCTCCAGATAAGAGCCCAGCTGTTCTACACCCTTCATGTCCATTAAGTGAGACCTTGAGCTGAGAAACACAGTTGAGGCATGCTGGACTTGTCACTGCAGAACTGAGAGCTCATAATTTTGCTTTAAGAAGCCAATAATCAGGGACACCTGGGTGGCTCAGCTGGTTAAGCGTCTGCCTTTCGCTCAGGTCATGATCCCAGTGTCCTGGGATTGAGTCCCAAGTCGGGCTCCTTGCTCGGTGGAGAGCCTGCTTCTCCCTCTGCCTGCCACTCCCCCTGCTTGTGCTCTCTCTCTCTGGCATATAAATAAATAAAATCTTAAAAAAAAAAAAGAAGCCAACAATCACAACAACAAAAGACATAGGGCAAATGATTTGAACAGACTTGTCACCAAAGATGTGTGGGTTGAAAATAAGCACATGGAAAGATGCTCAACATCGTTAGTATTAGGGAAAGGACAAAACTAAAATGTGATATCACTCCACCCCTGGTAGGAGGTCTAAAATTAAAAAGACTGACTCTATCAAGTGTTGGCAAGAATGTGGAATAAGTGGAACTGTCACAAGATGATTGTGGGAATGTAAAGTGGTCTAACCACTTTGGAAAACAGCTTGGCAGTTTCTTAAAATAGCAAACACAATGGGACTGAATGACTCAGCCATCCCACTCCTAGGTATTTACCCAAAAGAGATGAAAGCATGTGTCCATGCAAAGACTTCTCATGAATGTTCACAGCAGCTTTGTTTGCAGTAGCCAGAAACTGGAAAGAATTCAAATCCTCATCAACAGATACATGGATAAAAAAAATTGCGGTACAGCCATACAAATAGGATATTACTCAGAGATAAAAATAAATGAACTATTAATACACACAAAAACATTGAAGAATCTCAAAATGATGCTGAGTGAAAGAAGGCCCCCTCATCAAAAGAAGTACACAGCGTTATTTCCATTTGTATGAAATTCTAGGAAATGCAAATTCATCTATAGTGACAGAAAGCAGATCCGTGTTTGCCTGTATCTCATGTTTGCAATATAAATTACAGGAGACACTTGGCCAAAAATCAGCTTGGAGTTGATGAATCTAATGTCTTCATCATTTGTCCACTTCAATTGGGGACTGACTTTCAAATTGACTGCCAAGAAAATGAATGTCTTAGCTTCAAATCTACCATTGCAGACAACCTGTTTTCTTAATAGTTCGTCTATCTGCAGATCCTCACATATGTGAGGGTGACTTTGTTTTGTGCATTAAGATTTAAATGTTTTCCTGAAATGAATGTAACGTTATGTGTCAATTATACTCTAATTTAAAATAAGATTTAAATGCTTTCATTGAAGCAAAATATGCAAAAATAAAAGAATAAATTCAAAAGGACAAAAAAAGAAAGAAAGAGCATTTGGAAAAAAGTATAGGGTGATGGAAGTCTAGATGCAAGGCTATAAATATATCATTCATTTATAATTATTAAATAATAGTATTACAAATTATAAGATATTTATTCATTGAAATGGGCAACTTAATTAAATCTATTGCAAAAGTTTTAAATACATTGATTTCCTGTCATTTATCATTAGATTAATAAACCAAGTTCCAAATAGACGTTCTAGTCATTTGATAGCAATAACAAATGGATTAAAAATGCTTTATGAGGTGCAAATTTGTAGTGGGGTTTTTAACATAATAATATTAAGTCAATTATAAATGCTGAATTTGGTTTTCCAAATTGTGATTTGTACTAATACTTGCATTCCTTTGCTGGAGTTTGGGTTACATTACTTATCTCAGCTGTTTTTGTAGTGCATGATGTGGATTATGTTAGAAAAAATGTCTATACACGATTTGAATACATCTTTTTTAAAAAAGATTTATTTATTTATTTTAGAGAGAGAGAGAGCATGCGTGTCTGTGCGCAGGGAGGAGCAGAGGGAGAGGGGAAAGAAGCAGGCTCCCCGCTGAGCGCAGAGCCCAACGTGGGGCTTGATCCCAGGAACCCCAGACTGCAACCAGAGCCAAAACTAAGAACTGCAAGCTCAACCCTCGGAGCCACCCAGATGCCTTTGAGTACATCTATTTTTTTTTTTTTTTTAAGATTTTTTATTTATTTGAGAGAGAGAGAGAGAGAGAGCACAAGAGGGGGGAGGGTCAGAGGGAGAAGCAGACTCCCCGCTGAGCGGGAAGCCTGATGCAGGACTCCATCCTGGGACTCCAGGATCATGACCTGAGCCGAAGGCAGTTGCCTAACCAACTGAGCCACCCAGGCGCCCCTATTTTTAAAAAAATATATGTGGAGGAGCGCCTGGGTGGCTCAGTCAGTTAAACGTCTGCCTTCAGCTCAGGTCATGATCTCGAGGTGCTGGGATCGAGCCCCACCTCAGGCTCCCTGCTCAGCGGGGAGTCTGCTTCTCCCTCTCCCTCTGCTCCTCCCCGCCCCCTCCCTGCTGGTGTTCTCTGCTCTCTCTCTCAAATAAATAAATAAAATCTTTTAAAAAATATATGTGGAGTGTGTATTTTATAGGGAAGCGTTTCTACTATATAGTCTGTGTAGTCTTTGCAGGTTTTGATACCAGATTTTGGGGAAAAAATCAGGTAAAACTGGTTGATAAGGGAAGATCTTAAGTATTTTATCCCTACTCATCTGAGTTTAGTCAAAGCATCTTGGCAATAGCCAGGAGTTCCTTCTCCTGAAGTAGATCCTAATGGTGATGTGGTGTTTCGAACGGGAGAAGGAACAACATTGGACTGAATGGTGATTAAAGCATAGACTTTTGGAGTTAAAAGACATACGTTCAAGGGGCGCCTGGGTGGCTCAGTCGTTAAGCGTCTGCCTTCGGCTCAGGTCATGATCCCGGGGTCTTGGGATCGAGCCCCGCGTCGGACTCCCCGCTCAGCGGGAAGCCTGCTTCTCCCTCTCCCACTCCCCCTGCTTGTGTTCCCTCTCTCGCTGTGTCTCTCTCTGTCAAATAAATAAATAAAATCTTTAAAAAAAAAAAAAAAGACATACATTCAAATGTCAGCTCCACCACTAGAGGCTCCAGATGATGAACAATTTACTAAACCTCTCCACGCCTCTACATCCTTACCTGTTAAGACAGGGACAGTAATGGTACCTATCTCCCAGGTCGGTTGTGAGGATTATATAAGATCTTAAACATAACATGCTCAGTGAAATGCCTAATGCCTAAAAAGAGTTCGATGGCTGGTGGCTATTTTATAAATAAAGGCAAGCCCCGTACGGGTGGCTCCAGTCCAGCACAAGAGGTTCAGAACTACAGCTGTTACCGGTGGGAAGAATAGACAATGGCTTTGATAAGTACTGTTTTGTAAGTAGCCACTAGCCAATGTCCCCCTGTACATTTAAATTAATTTAAAATTCAGTTCCTCAGTTACACTGGCCACATTTTAAGTGCTTACTAGCCACATGGAGCTGATGGCTACTACACTGGACATTACAGATATAAAGCCACCTTTGCAGAAAGCTCTAGAGGACAAGGCTGGATTAAAGGGTCTGTGTTGGGCTGAGTACCAGGGCAACATTCCTGAGTAACTGGTTTACCGAATGTCCACATCAAAACTAATCTTCTCTCTCCTCTTTGAGTTATCTTTTATTTTACAGAATCTGAGGCTTATCAAAACTCTGTTATCCAAGAGTCTGTGCAATTTTTCAAGCTGTTAGAATATTTTTGATCACTCTTTATACCAGTGCATGTGAATGCACTGAGAGAGATTCTATGATGGAGGCTGTCCTTGCTTTTCTTGATCGAATTTCTGAATCTATCATTAGCCTGAACATCTCTGCAATTACCCATATCTGGTTATTAACATGTTATTTCTACACTCCTCCCCCCTCCTCCTCCCTCCCCCTCCTCCCCTACCCCCACTGAATTGCAAGCTGGGAGCTTGTGAGATTTTTAAAGTGATCATTATTTTAGTAGCAGCTGGTTCTTAACAGCCCCGGGTTTGTGACAGAGGTGACAGGATCTGTTTCTGTGGCTGTATTGTCCTAATTATATTCCTAATGGATCACAAGTTTGGGGACAAAGCGATGTTACATATTGCAGGGCAGCATTTTATGGTATGCTGGGAACATCTAAATGTAACATGTGTAGCCAATGCATTTACTGTCATTAGTTAACCAAGCAGCGCGTGTGCCTCTTTCAGCTCCCTGACCCACATTTCATCCACGCTCTGCTGTTTTTCTCCTGCAGGGTTATTTCCTGAGTAAAGCCCAGAGCTTATGAGTCCCCCAGCAGAGAGCTCTGTTCTGACCTCCCTAAACAGGCAGCTTCACCTGCTGGGCTAGTGTTTTTCTGCTTCCTAGTCAATCTGTTAAGATTTTAGCAGGAGATTCTTGGATACCTTTCTCACAAAACATATGGGAGATTGTAATTACTTTGGCCTGGTACAATTTTAGAATTGCGAGAGCAAGGAAGAGGTGCAAATCTTCTGTTCATAAATAACCAAATCTGTGGGCACTTTAAAAGGCATTCTGTGCAGCAGGAGAATTTATGTGCCACATTTCACCCTTGGCACACTTTCCAAATGAATTGTTCAAAGAGAAGTTATATTAGGACAAATAGAAATGAAGACTAAGACCAGATGTGGATTTTTAGTTAATATTTATGCAACACCCAAAGGGAAGATGGTATTGCACAATAAACTAAAAATGTCTTAGGCAAATAAGGAAATCTTTACCCCGAGGACCTGGCACTGCAAAGGTATGAATTATACAACAAAGGCCTGGGAATGCAGAACAAATGCAGGGTAGGTTGGGGCGACTATAAAAAAGAATTCATTGAGGAAGTGGTGAGGTAGCAGATGTGTGGAACCTACTTTGGGAAAATAAGGGCTTAGCACTTTTTTGGCCAGTCTTGTGTCTAAGGTAGAAAAGTCAAGCCAACCAGCCTAATTTCCTTCATCTGTGGAGAGCAGCAGTAGCTTTAAATAGAATATATATATTCAGAACTGAGGTAGCAATCTCACAATGGGTGAGTACACCTTAATAAACTAAAAAGCGATGTCCCCAGATTTGATATGATCTCCAAGGATAGTGATGACATCTTTTAACCGATTCCGCTCTCCCCCATTGGCGTTCAAGGAATGGGGAACACGCAGACATTGGCTGCTTCTCAGGCCTTGGAGAGTAGTCTGAAAGCAACCAAGGTTTAATGCATTGGAAGAATATTGAGACCCACATTAAATTAAAAGAGGAAAATTTGTTAAAAGCAACACAGCTGGTTTTTCAGCCTTCCGTTCATCAGGGAGAGAAAATGTACATTTCTCACCATCTCCCAAGCTCCCAATCCCCAGGAGTTGGGGGTAGGGAGAGGAGAAAAGGAGGAGGTGGAGGGGAAGTGTAGAAAATATTTAAAACTATTGGAGCCTTGAAGTGAAGACAGCTCTGGAAATGCTTACAAGCTTTTAGCATGCTGAACCCAAACCTCTCTACTACTTTCATGCTTCTGAGTCCTCTTAATTATTGAAGAGAGCTGTCTGTGTGTGACTTACCACAGGTTTTCCTGCAGAGCTGATGCATCGTTAAGAATTTTTAACCTACTTCCTCCCCCTCTCCTGTGTTAATTCTTCACTGTTTGACATGGACAACAAATCAGCTTATCTTATTCTCTCATGATGAAAATTTGTGGATTTTCAGCTGCTATAGAGTTTCTGCTAAGCACATTTATTTGTTCATTTCTCGTCAACATTTTGTGTTGTTTTTAGTTTCTTCTACCTGTCCAGATGTTACAGGCTCTGGGTATTATGTGGAAAACCAGGTTGGTAAGTTTCCTGCCCTCTTGGAGCTGTCATTCTATTGGGGATTCCAGATACAATGCATGCTATGAAGAAAATCATCAGGAGGATGAGACAAAGATTGCTGAGAGTGAGGCTACTTAATAGTGTGGGCTGGGAAAGCCTTTCAGGTGAGAGCATTTGAACTAAGATTGGAATGCTGAGAAGGAGCTAGAGAAGGTCTGAGAAGGCATCCCATGAGGTAAGAGGAGAAAGTGGTAAGTATCAGAGGAGAAGGATGTCTGTGTTGCTGATGCAATGTCAGGGGAGAGAAGGATCAGGGCCAGATGAGGGCCTGGCTGGCCATGGCAAGAATCACAGTTTTATTTGATGTGCATCAGGAAATCGTTGAACATTTTAAAGTAGAGAGATTGTAGGTTTTCAAAAGAATCCTCTAATACCTGAAGTTAAGACTGTGGGGGAGTGGGGAATTGCAGGAGTAGAAATAAGACCACTTAGAAAGGTACTGCATTGGTCCATCCAGGAAGTGAAGGCATTTTGGACTAGCACTGGAGTAGGGTGGATGTCATGGTCTGCACTTTGGAGGTATAGATCTAGGTTTTAGTTAACAGCTAAAAGGAAAAGAGAAAGTTGGAGGGAGTAATAATAATAACAATACTTATATTGCTTCTAGGTGTTTCACACCTTAATTACTTTAATCTTAATAACAGTACCCATAAATAGGTATTATTTTCATCACTGCTTCATAATGGTGAGAAAAAAAGGGGCACAAGGAGGTTAAGTGACTGGCCAAAGGCTTCTCAGGTAATAATAGCACAGTGGGGACTCCAACTCCTGGGTGCTCTTCAGCCAGTGTACTAGGTTCCAATATTAACATGTAAATGCAGTGGAGGGATACAGATACAGAGGAACTTGATGGGTCAACTACCAGGATTTTTTAAACTTTTCAACAATAAGCAGAGGTTACGGAGTTAAAAAAAAAAGGTAAAAGATCAGTCTCTGCCTTTAAAGATACAACTCTTTTTTTTTTTTTTAGATTTTATTTATTTGCGAGAGAGACATTGAGAGACAGAGAGCATGAGAGGGAGAAGGGTCAGAGGGAGAAGCAGACTCCCCGCCGAGCAGGGAGCCCGATGCGGGACTCGATCCGGGGACTCCAGGATCATGACCTGAGCCGAAGGCAGTCGCCCAACCAACTGAGCCACCCAGGCGCCCGATACAACTCTCTTTTATGTATGCTTCTGTATCTCAGGGAACAAAAATGGGTCCGTCGTGCATGGCATAATAGATATAATAAATATTCATCACTTCATCTGTGTCTACACAGATTTTTTTGTGAAATCAGGAAAAGATGGAGCTGTGTTTCGCTGACACCCAAACCACAGTATTTACTTTTCAGGCCACTGCCTGACATCCAGGGGATTCGATTTCTTGCCTGAGTCCTGGAAAGCTCGCTAGTTAGGTGCTTCCCTTCGAGGGCGGAGGGGAGGGGGGGCGGGGTCAGTCAGCCCTTTACAGGTCTGTTTTCCAAGCATTGTGGTTGCCGTGCAGCAGGGGGCGTTGTAGTAGTGCTCATCGTGGTCCGACGGAGCCCATCGCGCAGCTAGAAGGCGGCCAAGCCAGGAGGAGGTGTGGCAGGCGGCCCATGGTCCTCTTTGGTCTCGCAACTTTAGTACCCAGAGCTCGTCTACACAGGCCATTCTTCTACACCATAATTTGTCAGGTTGGACGCCTTCCATCCAGTCCTACATCCGGGCGGAAAGGAAAGGGCATTAGCTTCCCGCCTTCCTAGGTTTTGAGAATAGCGGTGCATTGGGCTGCAGAGGCGTCTCTTCTCTAATGTTTCCAGAGTCAGCCTGAAAGTCCCCCGAAACCACGAAAGGCCCCCGCAGCTGCGGCGTGTGTGTATGTGTTTCTTTCCTCTTTTGGGGTCCTTTCTTTTTAACCTGACTGCGGGAACATTTTCCTCCCCATACATCTTTCTATTGACATTTGGGACAAAGGTAGGCTCGGAGCTGAAATCTCTCCCTCCGGAGATGCTCCTCAAGCTCTCCAATACCCCCTCCCTTTTCGGCTCACGCACTGTGAGCGTGTGTGAGAGGTCGAGTAAATGTGGCAAGCGAGGCTGCAGCCCTCGCCAAACCTGGTCTTCCTCTCCCGGTCCCCAGAAGTCCCTCCAGCTGACCGGACTTACGCCTGGCAGCGCTTGGCACACACAGCGCTGGGGCTGAGATCCAGTCGGTGCCAGGCGCCGCCAGGCAGAGCGGCGCGAGCGACCGTGTCCTCCTTGGTGTCGATTCTCGTCCAGCTCCCCCTCCCAGGGCGCACTCCAGCTACCCCTTTGGGCTGTCTTCCAGCAGTCGCCCTTGGGTCCCGAGGGCTTTCCAGAGTGAAATCGAAGGTGAAAGAAACAAGAGGAGGGCGGGAGGTGGGTAGGAGGAGCCTCGGGCCGCGGGGAGGTAGGAGGAGCCTCGGGCCGCGGGGAGGTGGGAGGAGCCTCCAGCCAGGGGGTAGTGTGGGAGGAGCCTTAGGGGGAGGATCGGGGTGGAGAAAGGGGCCGGGCAAAGCCGGGATGGAGGGTTGGCCACGCAGGCGCGGGGGGCCGCGCCGAGAACCCCACGCGGGAGCTCCTGGAGTCTCCAGCCACCGCTCCTCACTTCACTGGAGAAGGGGCTGGGGCGGGGAGGGAGCTAATAAAGAGTGAATGAGCGGCAGCCGCTGTGGCGGCCGGAGTCAGCCCGAGCAGCACCGGAGCCGTGCGCCCGGGAGGCGGCGAGGGGAGGCGGTTCGCCTGGTCCCTCCCACCCGCCCCTCTTTCTCTCTCTTCCTCCAGCTGGTCCCAGAACCCTGCTGGGTCCGGTCCCTCTGCCCCCATCCCGCATTCTTCCACCTCCTCCGCGTCCCACTCCTCACCTAGGGCGCCCCGAACTGCCATGGGTTAGGGTGGGGGCCGCGAGCCGCGCGAAGGACCAGCCCGGTGCATCCGCCGGGGGGCGCGGAGCCCGAAAGCCGCCAGCCGCTCGCGGGCGCCGGGCATGGGGAGTGTGGTGTGAGCCCGCACCCGGAGAGGACGCAGCGGCTGCGGAGACAGGCGCGAGGAGGAGAAGAGCGGTGGATTGCAAGGACCCGAGGGAGGAAGGGAGGGACAAGAGGGTGGGGAGCTAGGAAAAAGTGAAGCTGGGAGGAGAAGGCGGCGGAAGGTGGGGATTGATGCTTCTGTTTTTTGTTGCCGCTGCTGCCCTCGCGCTGGGAGCCGAGCCGGAGGGAAGGCGGTGGAGAGATGATTGCAGAGTTGGTGAGCAGCGCTCTGGGGCTCGCCTTGTATCTCAACACCTTAAGTGCGGATTTCTGCTATGATGACAGGTAAGGGGTCGGCGGGCTGCGTGGGGACTCCGCGGTGGCTCAGAAGCTTCCCACTTTAAGGCTGAAGTGCGTCTTGGAGGAACTGGTCCAGTACCTGAATTGAAGGTTTAGGAGACGCGTAAACAACACCCGGAGCAAACACCGGGGAAGCGAGCGCGCTGGGCGGTCTGAAGGAGTTTGGGTTCCTAGTTTGCAGCAGGTTCTTTCTCTTGCTTATTGGCTGTTGGCGAACGCGTAAGTTTCTTATCGGAAATCGCAGCAATTTGGGGAATTGTTAATGATCGTATTAAAAAAAAAAGTCTTAGGTATTTGTTGGTGCACATTGAGCGATTTTACGTCTGGGCTGGAAGGAAGCCGCTCCTCGCCTCTTAATAGATCTTCCCTGTAGCGTTTCCTTTTATTGATGGGACGCTTTATTTCCCGAGGAAAAAACACACCTTTGGCAGTTACCAAAATAGTGGAAGGAGAGAATCGTACTCTGCTTCAACTTTCCCGTTTGACGTGTATGGTACTTTACTTTGAGCCAAGATAATGCTGCTGATGCCTTTCCGGCTCCCCCCGCCTCGCTCACCAATCGATGGAGTAGCACTTTATAGAAGCCTGGGCTTTCATTTCTGTTTGGGAGTTTTACATTAGACGTTAGCGATTCTTTTGTGCTAATTGGGGAAGAAGACGCCCCTAGAGACTGAAGTTGTCTTCTGCATTTGGGCTAGTTTGGGTGGCTAATGAGACCTGAACTGTGTTGTCAAAGAAACTGCATCGATTTCTGGAAAATGTCACAGTTGTGCTCGTGTCTCTATTTTTAAAATGTTGTTAGTGTTTAGAAACTGATGAAAAGCTCCAATAGCCATTAGGGAAAATTCCAATTTGTGCCTTTCCGGTGACTTAATCTGATTACAATTAAAACAGATGCATAATTAAAATATATTAGGGAGAACAGCACGCCTGGCCAAACTTATTAACCATCCTGGGGTGTTTCATGCTCCATTGAAATGAAACCATCCAAAAAGTGAGCACAGATTTACTTTGACAGCTTTTCAGCAGCCTCTCTGGGCTATGGAAAGTGAATGGATCCCCAGGGTCAGGGCAAGGCAGAGAGTGAACTTAAGCAAAGTGGTTGATAGGGGAGGTGAAGGCAGAATCTTCTCTGGGTGGTAATTAGCCATATTCTGTATTCTCTGGTGTGCCCACTCTCTGGCTAAAAGCATGTTCATGGATATATGCTTGAAATCTGTGAATCTTTGTTTACACCCACATGTCTGTTATGAGATCCCCTGTTAATAGGTGCAATGAAATAAAGCAAACTCTTCTTAATGCATTTTATGTAGTGTCTGTCAGAGATTGGTTGATAAGGAAGCCACCGTTAGACATAAACTTTTCTTCAACTTTTAAGCAGTGTATAGATTTTAGCAATTATGATACATGCTCTGAGAAATAAATGGTCTTTGTGTAAGAGTGAGGTGAGCTGCTCTGTTCCTTCCACTTCTGTGTTACTGTGCACCTGCTATTTCTAGGGCATGCGAAGAAAAAAGCTCTTCCTTCCAAAGATGGGTGACTTTTCACTAAAATGAGCTCAGGGATGATCTGGGCAGTTCTTGGTTCTGTTGGGGACAGTTTGAGAAGTAATCATTTAAACTAAGAATAAAGAGTTTGGAAAAAAAAGCAACTTACTGTAGTACAGTAAGTACTGGAGAACACTGTGATGAATCAAGCATTCCCAGCGTATGCTATCCTTTATTGCTGTTCAGTTCTTTAAAAAGTACTTATCAGAAGGAAGTATCCTGTAAAAGATGAAGGCTTGAACTAAACTAAATTCGCATATACATTTTTCTGTAGATTTAATGCTTATTATGTGTTCTTTAATCATCAGTCAGTAGTGTTAGGACTTTGTAACTTGGGGAGAATAGTGCCAGTGAGATGATAAATTAGTTGTACTTTGATGGTGGGCAATTGTAAGTTCTTTACATGTTATAGCTTGGGTTGCAGTGTTAAAATTCCTGACTTCTATTTAGCTACATAGATGAACGTCGATGAGTTGTCCATATCATCTAATTGGTAGCTTGCTCAATATATGATATATTACTGTTATGATGTTGAGAGCCTGTCAATATAAATTACACTTTGCTACAACTTGGAAATGTATGTTAGTCTAATTTTCTTAGTAGCAGAACTGCATATGCAGTCCTATACTCTTAAGAATGTGAAGTCTTAACAGAATCAAACTTGGTTTTTATGTATCCTAGAAATTCTGAAATACCTATTAATAAGAGCGTGGAACTTGCTGGATGTCTGCATAGCAGGCACAGGTGATTCACTGCCAAGGTGCTCTGTAAAATGTGGCTTTTCGGATATACTTTTTATCTACTTCCTCTAACTCACTGGTATGTGGAGCTGGAAGAGAGCTGGGGAGTCAAGTGGAAACTGGAGGATGATGATAATGTGTTTACTTCCACTGCTCCATTTCAGACTACAAAGACTCAAGTTTAAAACGTTGTGTAAACTGCATCTGTGGATTCCACTGCGCTCCCCCCACCCCCCACCCCAGGAACTTTGTGAAATAGAGTTCTAGAAGGAGAGAGGCCAGTGCTGGGAGCAGCTCACAAGGAAGGAGATGGCTCTTACGCTTGACTTGTTTAACTAAATCAAGACTCTGCATTTTAGCTGAAGAATCTGGCATTTGCTGTAGGAGGGCTTTATATTGCTTCAGCTTAAACATTATTGCTGTGGTACTTCTCAAAGTTATCATTTCTTTTAAATATAGTGATCAAGTTTACTTTGTAAACTATATATATAATTTCTTTCACTGTTTGATGTAGCTTGGTTGAGATTAAGTGGTAATCTGAAACATTTTCATAGCAAAATCAATTTCCCTATGGGAAAAGTTAATATTTTACAAGTGTTTTTATGCTAAACTTAAGAATATGGCTAGGATGTGATGAAACAAACAGAAGAGTAGAATTCATCATATCTGATGAAAAAGCATATATAGTTTCAGCTTCATCCCCCCCTTCATCCCCTTGCCTTCAGTCTAGTCATGATTGTATTGAATCTTAAATTGTGGTTAGAGTACAACTGGAATGATAAATATACAGTCTTTGCCAAATTTTAAGTCATGATGAATGTGACTTCTTGAAGGACCCTCTCATTTTCTGGAGAAATTTGGTGTTTAGGTCAGTGGAAAAAAACTTGGCTGATCCAAGTTCTGTGCTCTCTTATATATTTATCGAGGATAACATTGCATCATTTTCACTATATCCACTTTAAAAGTACTATTATAAGTTTTGCATAGAGATAACACTAAAAGAGGAGTCCATTTACTTCAGAGCAGCAGAAGGATGCCATCTCTGTTGTTTTGCAGTCTGATTTCATTTTGCACATATCACCTACTTGATGGCAAGCCTTTTATGATGTATAATAAGTAAATAAGAAGATAATACACCTAATAAATATTTTTATTCTTGGGTGAATAAAATCATGCATTCTTAAAAAAAGATAATTTGAGTTTTTGGAAGTGGGAAGTGGGTTTGTGGCTGCTTTGAAAATTGTTTTCCTTATTGCCCATTTTACATTTGTTCAACCCAACCTTGATCATTAACATGACCTTTGGGTTTCTTAGCTATCTCATTGTTCAACAATTGCGTGAAATTTGGAGGAACAACTCCACAGCCGAAATTTCTATTTTAGAATCAAAACTACTCCAAACTCTTAATAGCACATTCCTAATTTATTCATTTGGATGTAAATATAAATCTGTTTTTATAGAGACATAAGTTAAAGTCATAAAGATTTTGATTCACAGCATTTAAAATGAAAGAATGGAGGATTTAAGGCATGATAACTTCTTTTTTTTAAAACCATTTTTTCCTTAAGATAGTCAACTATTCCTTCTACTTGGCCTTTTAAAGTTATTATCTGTTTGGGTTTTGACCTGGTATGATAAGAATCCCTTATGAAATGAGCAATCACTCTGTTAAGTTCCCTCTAAAAAATTCTCTCTAATAGACTTGCAGTGGGCCAATCTGGGATTGTTATCTTAAAATTCTAGTATGTTCAACCATTGAAGTCATGCTTGGTATTTAGTAAAATCATGTTTAGGAGGAGTTACTCTAAGATCAAAATATATAAGGAAGGATTTTGCTTTGTATCAAAGGTTGTCTCCTCAGGTCTTTATTGGAAGAAGTTAGTGGGCACAAGGGTGCTATTTTACTGATTTCCTTCTGAGTTTATGATACACTGAAAAATATGCAAGTGGTTATAGTTTATAGTTTATGAAATATTTTAATACGATATTTTACTTTCTAGCTAAGTTTAGTCAAATCTATGCAGAACAGGTTCATTTTGCTGCTTGAACAAGTACATCTCTTCATAGTAAATTAAGATTAAGTGAAGCCAGGATGGACCACTTTGCCTTACTTTCAGTGAGCCTGTCACATGGGGTTTATCCTAGCAAATGACCCAAATACAAGCACTGAATGGACATGTATAAATGCCATAGGGAAAATTACGGCTTTAACATGAGTTAGGAGCACAGCTTGTCTTCTGAATCCCTCTGTTGCTGTTCTGTACGCTAAAAGCACTTATTTAAAATGCCCATGATGTTATAGCTATTTATCATAGGCAAAGGGTACATTTCCTCTGGAGCAGCCACCTTCATAATATGAGGAAAGGACAGAGTTTACCCTTGTCACTCTGAAAAATGACAAACCTTATAACACTATTATTTTCACTTAATATGCTTTTAACACAGTAAAGTTTACCTTTTAAATTTTTTGGTTTTCTCTTGTAAGCTAAATATTATGTCAGCTTTGGGTCCCCACTTTAATGGCTTCACAGAAGTGACACGTGTGGCAGCCTTGATGGAAAGGACAGATGGGTTGTTGCATGTTAAGACCCCTCCTCTATGAGTAGCTGTCCTCATTTAGAGCCTGGTTGAAAAAAAAGGGGGGAGGCATATCACCAGAAACTGTGTGCTTTCTGTTTTTCGTAGGATGAAGAAGGCATAATATACTGAATAATTACGGATGTAATTGTGCACAATGCTAGATGGCTTCTTTGAAGATTTGATTTGTATGTACTTTTGAGGAATAAATGACTCCAATAATTCACTAATTATGAATACTCCGAAACACAAACGTCTTGTATATATGGTGCATAATACAAACAGCAGCTGTTCACCCTTGTCAACAAAGCATCCCTACCTGTCTGTCCTTGTCCTACCTGTACTGTAGCTGGTGTCGTAAAGTATTTGAATCTGGGAGTCTGATGATAGACTTGTAAAAATGCTGATAGATTGTCCTTTAGCAGAATTTCACTTGCAGTTAGTCATGTTTATTTTGATTGATACTCATATTTTAAAACTTAGATTGGGACTCTTTTGGCTTCTTTCCCAGAACAGCAGTGCTGAGGATCCATGGTAGGTCGTTTGAACTGGCCTTGTTATTGGTCTGGTGCTCACTGGCACTGTGTTCATACATGTAGAAGCTTTGGAATACCTGTCCCCAATTGTGTCCTTCCTGTTTGTCCAGATCAGTTGTTTTCCTTGGAGGAAAACAGTGGTTGAACACTTTGAGTTAACTAGATTTGCCTTGACTGGTCATAGGGATCGAAGACTTTTGCCTCAGAGATTTTTTTTTTTTTTTTTTGGCTGTATTTTCTAGGCAGATAATTCTATCAAGATGCAGCTCTATCAAATTTCTATTGATCTCTTTTCCTCCTCTGACAGTTTAACTTTTCAATCATATTTGTCAGTTTCTCTGGTACTCAAGATTTCCTAGAATCAAAGGTATAAATGTTCATTTCAGCCTTTTAGAAACTTTTGGGGATTACAGTTTGGGGTTCAATTATAACCTTTTTTTTTTTTTTTCTTACAGCTAAATAGGAAAGAATCGAGTAAGCCTACCCACTCAGGAAAATTTTGAAGAAGGCGGCAACACTGAAATGATTTGTTTTCAAGATGCTAACATGAAAAGTTGCTTTCCTGTTTTTAGAGTAATTTATTTTCTTTGAGGGCATTTCTTAAGGTGCAGTTAATTTGAACAACTAGAAATGATTGTTTTAAAGATGAGATGGGCAGAGAGATCTTTATTTGCTCAGGTCTAAAAAATTAATATGGAAATGAGATTAGAACTGAACATTCTAACTTCACCTTTAGATTCCATTTTATTGTGGGATTAAATGAAATTCCTAAAGGGTATACACATGCCACGTTGCTTGAGGGCAGCGCTACAGTATCTATTTTAAGAGTACCTTGGTATTCGGTAGAGGAGATGTTGTTTGGCTTATGATAATTTGATCTAAGCTTTGGTTTCTTGATTTCTTTGCCAGGGCATTGTGTGATATCAGAGTGAGGCAGGGTATGAAGCATGGCACAGCATGTAGTCATAGTGAAGGAGATTGACTAAATTACATGATTTGTCAAATGAAACATACATCAGTGCCCTTGCAGTAACATCTGTGTGCTAGGTGTGGTGGCCGGTGAAATGTTTCTGTCAGATCCCTTTGTCTTTGATGATTACCCTTCATTTCTGTGGCATTTGTTATAATAAATGTGTCATTATTCCACGGAAACATCATGGTAAAAAAAAAAAAAAAAAAACAAGTTCACTACAGGTTTATGATTGTGATTTCATTAGGAAACAATGTATAAAAAAATAGTGCTGTGGGGTAAAGGAATTTACTGACGTTTGAAACTGAAAAATTCACAAGTTTTGATAATGAAAGTTTTTTTTTTCCCTGTAATTCCAGATTATTGATTTCTCTAGAAGTAGAAAGTTTTGACTGTACTCTCCTAGAAATTCTCACTTGGCATCATTTAGGAGTATTTTAACTTCAAAGGATGTGTTATTTGCTGAAGAGTGGCCACTGGGGCACAATATGGCTCTTGACATTTTGAACAGTGTTAAATGATGGTACTGAAGTATTTCAAACAGCCATGTTTCAGCATTGTTTAAAAATCCAGTGGGAAAAATGGCAATCCATATAAGCCTGAATTCTTGGAATTCTTTGGGTATTAATTTTAAATGCAGTTCACAAGTTTGCTTTTTATAAAATTTTTTACAGCTGTGTCTTAGAAATTTTGTTTTCTTTTTTGAATTGCTTGTAAGCATTCTATTAAGAGACTGCAAGGATGCAGACCATAGCCTTGTTTTTGCTTTCATCTCTTAGTTGGGTTAGATGCCTATGTTGAGGACATTGTTATAAAGCATATTATTATTGAATTTCTATTATAAACCCTAGATTATAAGACTAGTCTGTGAGAGAGGCAGGTAAGTAAAGACACTGTGGAAAGAGTAAACATCTTGTTTTTGTTAATTTCCAATTTGTTCCACCATGAAGGCAGGTCTACCCAGCTTTCTTTTCTGTTAGTGACATCTCTTGGATTAATAATGAAAGTCAGTAGTTTAATTCTTTATAATGTCAGTGCATGTTGAAGTGATATCCCTGCAAATTGTGTCTTCAATGGGAGGTGACTTAGGTGGTGGCTATAAAGATTACATTCGTAGGCTTGACCACTTTTCTTAGTTTGGAGAAGACGCTTTGTCATTACAAAGCCATTTGGGAGAAGTGGTTGTTGAGGTAGGGCTGGCAGCTAAAATGTTCATCTGGGGACCTTTCTCATTGTTTCATAAACTGTCTTTTGGCTACTTCTGCTTTCCTATCTTCAGGTTTTTAAAGGTATTGTAAATACTGAGCCTGCTGCCTTGGATTGTAAAAGATGTCTTAAGTCTGAAGGTAGAAGGCTTGGGTCCAAATATTTTGTCAAGTGTACTTCTTTTAGAATAGGACGATGTTCCCTCCTCCTCCAAATAATTAACTATAGGACTGCTCTCTCAAAGCCGTTGAAAAGAGCTCATTTTGACAAAGCAAGCTTCTAATGACAAATTTTCCAACTACAAATTTGCAGAAGAAAAGTTCTCAGATGATGAAGAAGTTTAATCAGGCAAAAAGACATTTTTATTTGCAGAAATGGGCCCTTTAGTGGGAGGCAATTATTTACAGCTGATGTGAAAAACTGGTATACCTGAATTCATTTGGTAAACCTCATTTAAAATAGGAAGGTTAGTCTGTTGAAAAAATATGGTGCTGAATTGTGTCACCGAATTTATATTAAAGAAAGAAGGTTTTATACTTAAACCCACTCCTACAGGGTTATGTACTGATTGAAGCAAAGAAAATGTGAATTTGAGATTTAGAGGGAATCTATGAAAGACACCAGTGTGTAGCCTGAAATTACTAACTATACTTTGCCACAAATGCAAAATATCCCATTTTATTTAATTTAATTTAAACAGCCATGTTTCAGCATTTTATTTTATTTAAAATATCCCATTAGAAATGATCTCTAGGTTTGCTTCCTCCACCTCTATATTTAAGAGTCTTTGTATTTTTTCTTTTGAAAACAGTGCTGTTTTGGCATTTGTTCCATGTTGAACAGAAAATGAAATTTCACTGTTTTAAACCTCTTGTATGTCATCAACAGAAAAAGTGTAAGCCATTTCTGAGAGGGTATTGAGTAGCTACTTCTGAATTCGTGCCTGACAAGATTGAGGATGCCCATGACAGGCAAGGGGGTTTTAGACCTGCTACTCTCATAACTTGCTCCCTGCCTTCATCCTTTGATATGGATGATTGCCTTTTAGAAACTCTTTTAGAATGCAGTTTAAATCGCTAGTTTCTTGGAGTCAGATGGATCACTCTGATTCTCCTAAAGCAACATTTCTGAGCTGGGCCTCTTGTTGGATCTCTTTCCATCCAGATATATATGTACATATCTCTAGATCGGTGCTTCCCAAACTTCCTTCTGGGGCGTGAAAATGTAGGTTCTGAGACAAATCAAGAAACAGACTCTTAATAATAGAGAACAAAATGATGGTGACCAGAGGGGAGGGGGTGGGGGGGATGGGTGAAATAGGTGATGGGGGTTAAGGAGGGCACTTGTGATGATGAGCTCTGGGTGTTGCATGGAAGTGTTGAATCACTATATTGGACACCTGAAACTAATATAACACTGTATGTTAATAACTGGAATTAAAATAAAAACTTTAAGAAAAGAAAGGAAAAATAGATAAATTAAAAAAAAGGCAGGTTCTGCCTGGAGTGGGCCTCAGAGTACATTTCTGTCTTTTTCAGGTGCTCCAGCTGATGCTGGTGCATGGACCACACCTTGAGTAATAAGGCTCTGTTCCATTTAAATGTATTACATCAGGGGCGTCTGGGTGTCTCAGTTGGTTGAGCGGCTGCCTTTGGCTCGGGTCATGATCCCAGGGTCCTGGGATCGAGCCCCGCATCGGGCTCCCTACTCAGCGGAGAGCCTGCTTCTCCCTGTCCCTCTGTCTGCCGCTCTGCCTACTTATGCTCTCTGTCTATCTCTGTTAAATAAATAAATAAAAAATCTTAAAAAAAAAAAAAAATGTATTACATCAGCTCAGTCCGTTTCACAGACATTTGGAAAGATTGCCTAAATTCTTGGATGGAATAAGATTGAGGATAAGGTGCCTGTTCTCTGTGTGTGAGTTTGGACATTTTATTTAATCTTTATGTATTGTTTTCACATTTGTTGAGTCACGACATCTTCTTTAAATTGATCAGATGGATTTGAGGTATTGTGTAGATTTTGACAAGGTACAGAGCCTATTGAAATTCTAGGAGATGATCTCTATTGAAATATCTGTCACCATCTTGTATTACAATATCATCTTCTTTGTAACATTACTGGGGAGACAGATGTTGGATTCTGATTTTGACAAATAAACTGATATGCATTTGCCTTAGGCTTTGGACTTGACAAATACTGATGCCTACACCGAGTCTCTGTAGTCAGTGCCTTTATCGGTTTGTACTTCTGTCGAACAATCCCTTGTAAGGAAACTTGGCTTACGTTGCATGAAGACTTTACAGACTTCAGGCAGGCAGCAAGAAATAGATGTTGAGGCAGCTGAGGGTAGGCAAGATAATGATTTCTTAGTGATATTCAGGCATTAGATGATGCTGTTATGGGAAAGTATCCGCATAAGATTAGAAATGCTTGGACCCATGCCATTTTTTTAACCTGGTACCTTAGGCCTTAGCCTTTGGGCACTTTGGGGGGCTTTCTGGATAGGTGACTGCCCTATCTATCTGAAGTTTTAACTTCCTATTAATAGACATCTTTTTAAAGAACTCGTTCTAAAATAGGCAATGATTATCCCTTTCTTTTTAAAATACTATGCTGTGCACTAGAGGAAATGTCGTGAAGGAAGATTGGGCCAAGATAAAAGACTGGAATTTCGGTCTTGCTGTTACCACCATATCGAGCTCTAAAACTTTGTCTTGTAATGGATCAGGAAGTGGAAATAACAACTGGTGACCACAGAATGAGCATGAAATGAAACAGTATGACAAACGTTCTGTGTGTGTTTTAAAAAGCTACATGGTTATGCCCTTGGACACAGAGGGTGTTGGACCAGAAGGCGAATGACCCCGATATCACTGTACATTAGCATCTGAGAACAGAGCTGTGTCCCAGTCCATGTCATTGCTAACATTTCCACTTGGAGTCAGTGGTTGAGCTCCTGCCGTCCCAGCTCCTGCTGCCACCTGTAGGCCCCATCTCTGCTTCTCATCTCTGTCCACGCTTTTGGTGAGCAGTCCCTAGTCTCACCACAGAAGCAGTTTTTGCTTTCCTGTATTTCTTTCCTGTTGCTTTTCCCATGTTTCTGGTCTCTGTGCATAGAGGCTTATTTTGAATAGACCTTCTGGCCAATCTAAACGCTTCTTCCCTTCTGCAGAGTGAAAGGACCAATTACAGTGCATCGGGTGTAAATAATCTTTGGTACTTTGGTTCTGCTTGGCAGGATGTATTATTACTGGGTACTCATGGTCTCCCTCCTCAATGACAGCCCTTTTTCTTTTGGGAATATGTTCAGATTCAGAGCCGTTCTGGCGGCCCGGTGATTAGGAAAGCTGTCCGTCAGATAAGCCAAAGTTTTCCTGCATTTAAGTGTTTGTGTTAATCAGCGACGTAGTGAGACTTTGCAGTAAGGACATGCAGTACATGTGCGGGGTAGCAGCATCTAATATCTAAACTTGGTGACACATTTTTGTAACTAATTAGAAACTCTTTCTTTCTTTTAGATCTTTCCAAGCAACAGGGCGGCAAAAGGAAAAAACCATGAGAACTTTGGAATGAGATCATCTAATCCCAGAACTATTACTTGTTAATTGTATAATTTTGATTGTTACCTAAACTCTTTTAGCCTCTGCTCCCTGTTTTACAGAATGAGGGTAGCAATACCTACTTGATAGAGTTGTTGGAAGAATTTAATGAAGTAAGTTATGTAAAGTGCCTGGCTCAGTGTCTGGTGTTGTCTAGGATACTTAATGAATAATTCTTAATTGAGAACTTATTCATTAACTGTACTGCTGATAGTTGAAAATCACTATATAATAACATCTGGAAATAGTATAGAGCATTAGGGGATTTCTCTTAAAAGCAAATATTGAGCATTTAAACTTATTTTAGTAATCTTTCACTTAGCATTTCAGATAGATGTAGGATAACTGAAAGGGTCAAGTCAACTATATTAAATTAACTATGAATTTTAGAATTTAATTTTCATCTTGAGCTATAAGTTTGGAAAAATGATGTTGAAACAACCATTATGCATGTGCACATGCGTACATGCATGCACGCATGTAAATTTTGCCAATAAAATGTCTGTAGTGCATACGCAGTTAAAAGCACATATGAAAAACAGAACTGTGATGTCTTCCATCTTTTTCGTCATAATTGATACTCTTCTTTAAATTTGGTGATACTGTGCATAGGGGCATAGGCAAAATTGTGATTTCTTAGCATCTTATAAGAACTGACCCCACTCTATGATGTGTATCTTAGTCAATGAAAAATCTTAAACAATGAAAATACAGAATTGTTTTCAGTTATATTGTGAAAGATTATGTCGAATTGAGAGTTAGCCCGAATCCCAGAAATACTCATATATCTTTTGTTTTATAGTGAGCAAAATTGGACATAAAAGCTCATTGTTTTTTGAAACCTTTTCTGAGAAGCTTGTTATTCTTCATGAACTTACTCTCTTACCAGGATGTACTCCTTGCATTAATTTACTTATAGGTGGTTCTGCATTTAAGAATATTGATCTCTCTCCTGATTAAAACAGGTCTTTCACATGTTTGCTTAACATTTTTTTAGGGATTCCCTATATAAAGAGAACATATAACCTTATAACACTAATAATATATCTTGCTTTCCTTTTTTTTTTTTCCTTAGAAAAAGATCCCCCCCCGCCCCCAACCACAGGTAAGCTAAGCGTATTGAAGGTTTACCATATTGATAACACAGCTTTCTCTTTAATATCAGGGTAGGGCTCTAATGATTCCCCAGGGTTCCTTCCAGCTTAAAACTGGCCACAATTCTAGGATTATGGATTTTGTTCATTTGCCTAAGAAATATATTTGAAATTGGCCATTTTGGGTAATAATATGCTAAGTGAAATGTTGGCCCTACTGTCATATATACAGTGGAAAATGAGGGACATGAATATAACAGACCGTATCAACCAGAGATGTTTTTACCTCAGCCATAATCATCATTTTATGTCTTATGTGTTACCTTACTCTCAGTTGGAATGTTTACCCTGTTCCTATTGTAACTAAATTCTAACAGCAAGTGGCAAGCTCCTAAAAAGGGGAACAATTTTGGTTCTTGTTGGATAGCAGCCTAGTTTTCTCTAGTGCACATCTGTGCCTTAGAACATTTTTAGAATATTCAGGTGAAAATTTACTCAATGTTTTAATAAACCAGATTCTGTTACTGATGGGTTAAAAAGAATCAGTAATGCTGTTTTAATTTATTAAAGGAAAATAACAAATGGTTTTTGCAGGATAGCCCTCAACTCTCTGGAAGTAATTTAAAATTAGTATAAGAAACCAATAATTCAAGACCTATTAAACATGCCTCAGCTGCTGAATTTTCGGACTAAACAAAAGACTAGCATTTGGATTTCTCCAGGGTGAGGGTTGGATGGGAAGGTGTGGGCATCTCTTATGAAGGGAGGGTGATATATTATCATATTATGAAGTAGGATATTCCTATAAATGAATTTTGGTGGATTTGACAGAAGTTGACTTGAAGAGGGTTTTGCCTCTTTCTTGCTTATGATATAGTGCTTTCTGTTATGGTAGAGAGGGGGAACATTATGGGGAAGTTTGGGTGAACTTTGTGGGGGAAAAACAGGTGCTGCATGGAAGATGGGTAGTTTTGATTGGTGTCTTTGTGAATTGGAACCAAAGCAGCACACGATTGTCAGCTTTTCGAGGTGGAGTCAAGACAAGTTGTTAGGAATGGAAATTCTCCTAATTTTAACTATTTGTGGAAATAACTCAGTGGTGTTTAAAAAAAAAATTCTGTGATAAATTTTGATCTCATGCTGAATTTTGGGTATGTATTATAAAATAGCTTGTTTATATATATATTTTTTTATAAAGATTTTATTTATTTATTTGACAGAGAGAGAGATAGCGAGAGCAGGAACACAAGCAGGGGGAGTGGGAGAGGGAGAAGCAGGCTTCCTGCCGAGCAGGGAGCCCGATGTGGGACTCGATCCCAGGACCCTGGGATCATGACCTGAGCCGAAGGCAGACGCTTAACGACTGAGCCACCCAGGCGCCCAAGCTTGTTTATATTTTTAAAAAGCTATCATCATATTAAATAGCTCACCTTTGTGCACTGGAATTTGAATTCTGAGAATTTATTATTTGGGGGAGAGAGTTGGGTTTATTTTTCAAACTGAAGCCTGAAAGAATTGGTAAATTTAATGTTTCAATTGGACAGTTTATTTATATACCACAAACCTTGTGGATTTAGGGTGGACCATGGGTGATATTTAAAAGTTAAAATTGTTTTTAATACTAAGCATAATCTTAAGTTTAAATTTTCATTCCTATTTCTTTTTGTGTCATCATTGTTTATGAAAACTGGTTGAAAATGAAGTTCAAAGATTTCTTGTAAATCATAAGATTTGACAAGAAACATTATTTACTCTAAACTTGAATATGAACTTAAACACAAACCAGAACTTAGTCTGAATGTTTTTTCTTTAGCATCTTTGGAAGTCTATGTAAAAATAGAGTAAATGCTTTGCATGCAGCTTACCTACTGCATTTGAAGAAAATCTTTTGTGTATGTCTGCAAGCTATTTGTGTGTTCAGAAAGACTTTACCTGAACAGCCTGAAATTGGTAGAAATAAGCCAAAGTAACACTGCAGCTATAATTTTATTGAAAACTGAAATAGTTTTCTCTCTCAAAATCTTGAGTAAATGAAGCTAATGAATGATTTCTTTTGTAAAATATTACTGGTTTTGGTTCATTTAAAGAAAATTAATTATATATTTTTTTGAAAATTATATATTGTAAGGATGTTTTTCCCCCCAGAAAATCACATCGGTTGCTAACTCATTGGCATTCTTCACAAACTAACTTTTGTTCTGTATCAGCCTTGATAACAGAAAAGGAAGATGAGTGGAAATTAAGAAAGCAACAAAAATGATAAGGAGATAATTGTCTTTCTACCATATCAACGAAAAGACTTAATGATATTTAGTAATGACTTGTAAATTGTTTTGTTTTGTTGTATATTCTGAGCACTTATCTCAGAGGCCAGAACTGGTTCTTGTTACTAGAAGTGATAGAAAGAGAGGAACCGTAAGGGTATGTTTACCATTTAAGTAGTCTGATTTCTGCAAATTATAGTGTAAAATTATGATAATTCTATTCAGAGTTTGGGAGAGAGATTTGAATGTGGTTCATTTTAAATTCGGGAAATCAGCTCAAATAGACATTGGCCTTTGATTTAAAAGTGTTAAGTCGTTCTTACAGAGAAATGCACTGTCTCCCAAGAAAGCATCGGTGTGGGATGTTTTCAGCTCATGTCACCACTGTATTCCTTTAGCAAGTATTTGTAAATGCTTAGCTGTGTCAGGAACCTGTTAAATCATGGGGGCACTGACCCAGGAGAAGATGTTGTCCATCATCTCGAGTTGCTTAGAGTCTGGTGGAAAGAACAAGTAATTAGACAGTGTCTCTAAAATAGAGACATGCTTATACTTCTAAGTGAGTACACAAAAGGGGTACCTGATCCAGGCTAGCGGGGGAGGCACTTGTGAGAACTGACTGCTGAAGAAAAAGTCAACTTAGCTTGATAAAGATGAGAGGGAGGACAATTTGGGAAAAAAAATGTACAGGAAGGGAAAGACATAGTGTCCAAAGAGTAGGACATAAAGCCAGAGGAGAGGGTAGGGAGAGGGAGAAAGGAAAGATGAATGGGTGAAGTAGCCAGGAGCTGAATCGCCATGGGCCTTGTGTTCCAGGATAACATTTCGAGAATTGTCTGAAGGAGTTGAAATCCAAACCCGAGAGACCCAGAAGAGTGTCCATTTATAGGATCATATAGGCTCTATAGGGTTATATAGGCGATACAGGATTATATTGGAGGATTTGTATTCGCAGTGATGATGAGTATTACAGTAAGTTAAGGACAGAGGTGAAAGAGAAACTTGAGTGTATTAGAAATGGAAAGGTGAAGGGCGCCTGGGTGGCTGTCTTTAAGTGTCTGCCTTCGGCTCAGGTCATGATCCCAGGGTCCTGGGCTCGAGCCCCGCATTGGGCTCCCTGCTCCGTGGGAAGCTTGCTTCTCCCCTCTCCCACTCCCCCTGCTTGTGTTCCCTCTCTTGCTGTTTCTCTCTGTCAAATAAATAAATAAAACCTTAAAAAAAAAAAAACAAAAAAAAAACAAGAAACGGAAAGGTGAAGAAAAGTTGGTCTCACTTGGTGTGAGTAGCTGAATGTGGAGGGAGGGCGAGACGGTTTCTGTCTTGTGCAAGTGAGAAGAAAAGGAAAACCCCTGTAGATCCGCGTGGGGTGAAGCGAGGTGGCAGGATGTGCCTACTTTCTTCCATGAGTAAGAGGAGACCTGAGATAATCAGAACATCTCTGCTCAGGACATGTTCCGAGTGTGGAGGCTTCAGAGTTTGGCATGCCTGTATTGAGGCTTTGAATTTTTGCTAACATGTTGTCACTGGGCCTTTATTTTTGATGGCATATTATGTGTTTCGATAATAAGGACTCTTGGTTGTAAGTGTCAGATGCCCAGTTCAGGGAAAGTAGATCCTTCTGCTTGTCTGAGCCCAAGAGGCCTGCTGAGGTTATGAAGACTTCATTTTTTCATCTCTTGGTCTGACCATCATGGTTACCGTGGCCAGTGGCAACCTAAACTCTCTTTCTTAGTTCTCCCAGGAATGTTCCAGGAAGGACCTTAATTAGCTTGACTCAGGTTACAAGCTCATGCATGAAACACAGATGCTAGCCATTGGGGTGCTTTGGCCAGGCCGAGGCACGTGCCTGAACCTACGATCTGGCATACGAGTAGAGAGAAGGCAGGTGTTCCCGTGTCACACCACATGTAATAGGGTCACCATAGGAAGAGGGGCTCCGTTAGAAGGAAAAGGGCAAAGTATTCTGAGACCACAGACCATGGAACCAGAGATGTCCACTTCCATTCTATCCTTACCACCCTTGAATATTTGAGTAGCACTCTTGAGTGCCAACTGGATGATATATGCAATCTCAGAAGTCATGTGGCCTTGCACAGTTATGGGGTGGTCACTCATACGAGGTAGAATGTTCATGTAGCTCTCTGTGTGTGGATTTTGGATTATCATCTAAACCAGGAGTGGGCACTAAGGCCTATGGGCCAAATCCACCCTGTAGCCTGTTTTTTAAACAGCCATACCCACTTGTATATGTATTATCTATGGCTGTTTTCTCTTTACAAGTGCCAGAGTTGAGTAGTTGTGACAGGGACCTTGGGGCTTGCAAAGCCAAAAATATTTCCTCTCTGACCCTTACCTGCAAGAGTTTACCACCCCCGATCTAAATAGAAACACATTTAAAATTCACCTAGCAATCTTACTGATCCCTGAGCGCACATCTGGGCACTCTGCCGGGTGCCCTGACATTAGTTGGGAGACACAGGTCGAAGATACAACTGTTCGAGTTACGGCTCGAGGTCGGACTTACTGATGTAAAATCGTACTGACTTTCCCTCAGATGACACTAGAGTAGGCCCTGTCAGGGGATTTTTGTCCAACCAGGGCATGGACCCCACATCGCCACGATGGTGCCCGGATCGCGAGCGTGTTGGGTTGCAGCGGCTGTCTTGCAACCGTGGGTCTTTGTGTGCTGGTGCTGTCTGCCCCTGCCCCGCGGCCCCGGCAGTCCTGTTTGGCCTGCAGGAAGTACCTGCTGCTTCCTCCCAGAGTGGACGCCTCTGGGATGCTTGTGTAGCTGTTTGGAGCGCTGGCCCCCGCCTGCCTCCGCTGCCCAGAGCCTGGGTTTCCAAGCAGTTGTTGGCCCGCTGTCTGCTGCTTTGTTACATTGTTTCAGGCTCTGCTTCAGTGTGCTCTCCAAGTGTTTTGCTGACCTCCCCATGGGGATCTGCCTTGTTCTAGCTCAGCGCTGAGCAGCTGTTTGGTATTCTTCTGGCATCTATTTTCTCATGTGCTCTGCCCACTGGTCCTGATTTTCTGTGATAGAGGTTTTGACACCTGCAAAGTGACTCTGCGTCATTGCTTGGTTGTCGACAGCCTCGTCTTGATGCCTTTTTGTTCTTTGGGCTCCCCAGGAGGCGCCCTTGATAAAATGTGTTCCATAACACACTGCCGTGGTATGATTTTTTTTTTTTTTTCTTACTGGCAAAGAAAAAGGCCGTATGTTCTTTTGCTTTGAACTGGATGACCATCTTCCACACTCTTTGAGAGTCCCCATTTGTTGGAGGGTTGCAGTTTGGATATAGTTGTCCTCAGGTTGAAAAATGGGTGTCCGGACCAGGATTGCCTACTTGCAGGATTGGAGCCGATTCTTATGCTTTTCAGGAATGTTGTTAATTTATGGGGTTAACTTATGGGGTTAAATGTGAGTTCTACAAAATTGTAGTCCCTGGCTTTTCCAAAATTTGTAGCTCAAAGGTTGGCTTGCAGATTTAAAATAATATATAGATTCATCCTTATTGAGTGGAAAATGCTGCCTTTGGTATTATTTGCAATAGTGAATTTGAAAAATAATTATATATGCATCTGACGTGAGACTCTAAGACCCGATAAATAACTGAAATACATTTTAGCCAATAGCTACCTGTTCTACTTAAAAACAATGCCAAAAAACCATCTTATTTTGATTTTTCAATAAGAGCCTATTAAAAATTCTTAATTCATAAGCCAGGTACTAAACATTTTCTATAAAAGCAGACGTTTAGGTAGAAAGGTTTTGACCTGGAGGTAGTGTAATCAATTAAAAAAAATAAGCTAGAGGAGACACATTAAGTCAAGCATATAATACTTGCTTAAAGGGTATCATAATATTCTGAGTTTGGGGAAAGTTCAATCCTAATGTTGAATTTTATGAGTAGGTATGTAATCTGTATGCATTTATATGCAGTTCTCTACTTGCCATAAGCCAAAGAAGAAACAATCAATTTACAAATAACACAGAGGCAGTAAATTTGTTGGCGGCACTTCTGGGCCTGTTGTAATTCTGTAGTTCTTTCAATATGCAAGTGGTGAATTGCTGATGTTGCTGTGAGCCAAAGATATGGTGATATGTGAACGTGTCCAGGCAGCACTTACATTATGTAAGGCTTGGAGGTATTTTGATATCAGTGAAATACTTTATGGGTGTAATAGGGAAATGTGTACTGTTGAAGTCATATCCATAAAATCAGTGTTTACATTGAAGTTTCCCTTCCAACTCACATTTCAGGTTGAAAGGTTTTGCTTGGTGCTTTGTGATCAATTGAGACACAGTTCCCCTCTGGCAGGGGCTCAGGTCTGAATCTAGGCATCTTATTGGCTCTGCTCTAATCACGTTGATCACTTTGAGCTATCGTCTAGGAAGACGTGCCTTCCAACATGGATGCCCTGTTTTCTCCCACAAAGTTTCAAAGTACATCACAATCTCCCTTTTAGTTGCTCCTATTAGATCCGGCTGTCCTAGTTTATCTCTTTTGCTTAGTCCAGGGTGATTGCTGTAAACAAGCTTAAGCTTGGGTTCTTGCTTCTGCGAGGATGCTTCTTTCACTTCTAGGCAGCTCAGTATTTCCATTCCAGGTCACCTCCAGCTCACCTGTTGTGTACCTCAATCTAGACCTGAATAAATTATGATCATTATGAATGTGATAAATTGAATAATGAATTTAAAAAGAGAAACATTTAGATCGTATATATTTTAATTCTCCAGGGGATTAAGAAATTGAGGAAATAGGCAACATATTTCTTGTTGAAGAGAATCAAGTAGGATGGATCATTGACTCGTGGGTTCTCTTGGGCATATTCTTCAGTTTTTCACTCTGGCAGTAAGTATTACTACAGGCTAGTCAGTGACTCATCTGAACCTGGGTTTGCTCATCTCTGAAGAGGACAGTAATTCCCGGTCTCATAGGATTGTTATGAGCATGAAATCCAATTCAGCTTTATATGCATTGTTTGCATCCAATCTGTCAGGCGCTATGTGAGTGGAATGGCATGCAAATGGTGAATCATATGTTCTCTGGTCTCAGTGATCTCAAAAACCTGCTGGTCAGTCATCACATATTTTGGTTTCCTACACCAGTGAACACTTTGCTGAGGTATGAGAATATACAGTGCGGGCCTGTAAGAGGAATCCGATCACCTTTGAGAGAATGGAAAAGGATTCATGGAGGAAACGTCAGGTCATTAGGATGGTGGAACCTCAAAACTGGGGCTGCAGAGTTTTACGTGTGTCCTCAACATGGATAATGGTGGATTGAAGAAAAAAAGTAAGGTGCTCAGGATCCTGGGCTTAGCAGATAATGAGGGCAGGGGGATGTAGTGTGACTGAATATGGTGGACTTGTTAGGTCTCTAATATGAAAGTCTGAAGATGGAAACAAGAGCAGGGAGAGTATGCTCTGGCTCCCAGCCTCAGATCTTGCTGGGCCATGGGTTCATCTGAGAGTAAAGTAGGCTCTGATTTTGAGAGTTGTGTGGAGAATGGCATCCTACTGGCAGCAAGGAAGTTTTAGTAAAGGGTACAGCTGTATGAAAATACAAATAGTATCATGACAAACTCCACAAAAATAATTAGGCATGACATAGATTGTTGTGTCTTTTTAATAATTATGTGCAAAATACAGTAAGTTCTTTACCTTTTTTTTTTAGTTAATCCTCTCAACCCAATAAAGCACTTCTTATGAATTAGGAAATGGGCTCCGTGAGGTTAAGTACCTTGCCTTAAGGCCATTGAGCCATTCAGTGATGAATCAGATTTGAACCCACACATGTCTGTCTCTGAAGCTCAGGCTCCTGACCCCAGTCTATTACAATAGATGAGCATTCAGGAGATCTGAGTCGAATCCTGTTTTTTTCCCCATGAACTGTGTGAGCTTGCACATTTACTTCAGCAAGGGTTTACTTTGTATTACCCCATCTCGTTATTGCAGCAGAGAGATGAATTGTGCTTTTAATGCAGCTTTCTTTGGGCCATGGATCCCTTTGGCCATCTGGTGAAACCTATGGATATCTTCCCCCAGGATTGTCTTGGAATGCATAAAACAAAACATACAGAAGCCCCAAAATTGAGATACAATTATCAAAATAATAAAATCCTAGTTCATTATAGTAATATATATTCTCCTGTATTAATCCATTTAATAACAAAATCAAGTGGCAGATCCATTAGCTGCCATAATATCAAAGTAGTGAGGAGTATAAACGATTTTTTTGAGAAATTTGCAATAATTGTACTGTGATAGAGAAGCATCTGTGATTCCTACTGGTGGTAAAGTCACTGCCATGGTGTGCTATTATTCATAAGGCAATGCTAAATTTCTTTAGGACTAGAGAAAGATATATTTTTTTCCCATCCAAGTTCATGGGCTCTTTAAATTTTCTCTGTGCATCTCAGGATGAGAACCCCTGGTAGGACAAGAAGGCATTTATTAAGATGCTATGAAGAAACAAAGCAGAAAATAAGGATAATCAGGAGTATAGAGGTATAATATTTATTGGACTTTCACCTCTCTACACTGGAGGAGTTTGTTTGGGGTAAGTAGCTTGAAGTTTAGGAAGGGACATGGAAATTCATAATGAGAGTCCATCACTGACTTCTGTTAAAACCCAGAACGTAGAATTATCCAATACAGGATCATATAAGCTAACAAAATGTTGAGATTTTGTTTGTTTTGTCTTGGATCTTGACTCAATAATTTTATAAATTCAAGGGTAGCACTGGGTAGTTTATAGTCATAAAATCTGATTATTGGCTTTGACTTTTGATTAATAAAATGGGAAAATACATTGTGAAAAGACCAAGGTAGGCATAAAAACTATTGGAAAGCCAGGTCTTGGGTTGAGTGTAGTAGGTATACTTAAAGGGGTCTGTGGAGAAAATGTTGGAAACCGCTGATTTTGATAATCTCTAATACCTCTTTTAACTCTGATTCTTTCACCCAAATATCTGTGATATTTATGGCATATTGAAATACGTTTAGTTTTCCATGGATTCTGATGAAAGAAAAGAAAAAAATGAAAACAGATGGAAAACCTGAAAAGTAACTCTTGGTTGATTGACAGTAAATGTGGAGAATGCTTTAGAAAGGAAATGAAATGTTGTCTCCAGCACATGGAAGTGTGTAAATTTTTCCTCCACATTAGAGCTAGAATCGCTGTGAGTGGTAGTGGTTCAGAAACAGAAGAACAGAGAGAAATATTGTATGATTATCATCACAGGTAGGAGTAAAAGAAAGGGTTCACATTTTTATTAAAGGCTCATACCCAAAAGAAAAGCCTTTCTTCCAAGAAGTAGGTCCTATCCTTTCTTCCTCTATATTTTTCATGCTTTGTCTTCAGAGAGTGCCCTTTATCTTTATCTTCATCTTTTTCCCTTTTCCCTTCGTGTCCTTTCATATCCTGTCACTCCTTCCCCTGTCCATTTCCTCTTTCCCTTCTCCTCTCTCCCCCGCTCACCTCCTTCCCTCCTCCATCCTTTCCTTACCCTGCCCTTCACCAGGTTCAAGTGATGCTGAACATGGGCTCATGATGCCCATGGGCTCAACATGGGCATCTCATTGAGCCTCACAGAGCTGATGGCACTTTGAGAGCTTCTTTTTGTATATTATCTCTTTTAGCTCTGCACAGAGGAGGCACCTCCTGGTTCTGCTACGTGGTCCAGGGACTCTGATACTGAGCTACTATTTGAGAAAGGCAAATGGCAGTCTTGGAGATGCTGTGGATTGACTAGTTTGCTTGAAGCTCAAAGACTAGCTCACACATTCAGAAAACCCCAGGTTGTTTAGAATGACCAGTCCCAAGGGAGGATTCTGGAGCCGGAGATGGAAATACAGAAGGTAGAAAGCAGTTTGCTTTGGGCCCTGGGTGACAAGCTGAGGAGCTACAGTGAAAGCCAGGGGGAACCCTTGAAGGAGAGAAATGACCAGGCTAGGATTTTAAGAGAGAAGCCTCTGACAGAAATAGGATGGATAGACTAGAAGAAGAGCCAGTTGGAGGCAGAGAGAACAAGTAGGAAGCTTTTGCACGAAATAAGCGGAAAAATTGAGAGTTGTTAAGTAAAGCTGAGGGAATGAAGAGAAGGAAGCAAATTCAGGTGAGTAAAGAGGACTCTAGAACCTGCTGATTGGATGGGACAATGAGTGCGAAAGAGTTTAAGAATTTAAGTTTCTAATGACTGTCTGGATGCTCAGAGTATTTCCTGTGTGAAGGGACGTAGGAGAAAAACAGTCTTGAAGGGAGGGATAGAGAGTTTCGTTTTGGACATGTTGAATTTGAGACTCCATTGGCACAGAAACTGTAGTAGAGTTACAAGCAAGCAGGAGTAGGGTCTCAACTACTTTACAATTAGTGTATTGTGCCCTTGATGTGTGCCAGCCAGGGTTCTAAGCACTTCACATGGATGATCTCATTTATTCCTTATAATAGCTCTGTGAAGTCTAGGTATGATTATTGTGAGAAAAATGAGTCATAGCAGAGTTAAGTAGTGACTTCACTAAAGTTACATATTTAGAAAGTGGTGGAGTATCCTGTGATGCCATTTATATGAACTGCCCAGAAAAGGCAAATCTCTGTAGAAAAGAGAGAGTAGATGAGTGGTTTCCTGGCAGTAGGAATGGGGTTGATGTAAATAAACCTTAGGGTTATAAAAATATTCTAACGCTGATTATGGTGATAGTTGCCCCACACTCAGTAAATTTACTAAAGATCATTGAATGGTACACTTGAAATGGGTAAATTTTATGATATAAAACTCAACAAAGTTGTAAAAAAGTGGAGTTGGGATCGTTATAAATATTTTATTTTAGCTGTTGTTTTCACCGGGCTGTAATAGAAAAATGCTCTTAAAGATATCAAGGCGCTTTCAGAGTGTTTCATGGCACCTTGAAAATTGTTCCTGTCCTTAAAAAAAAGGTATTGGTCTTTTGTGCCAGTTTTTTGGTTGTTCCTTGATTACTGTCTGCAAAGCATTTTCCTGTTGCCTCTTGTAACTTGCTGTTTCTAATCTCCTTTGGGATAAGGGGCAAGATGGCTAAGCATGACTTCTGCCCGCTTTCGGCTCTCCTTTGCTCCCTCCCTTCCTTCTAGATTCAGGGATTGTATTAGGGACAAGGAATTAAACAAACAAACAAAAAAGAGGATAATTAAAATGTTCTCATTAATGGGCATTCTAAAATTAGATATTATCAATGACTCAGTGGGGCTCCAAGTCTTCCTTCATGGAGACAAGGGAGGTTCCTTACAGGATTGCTCCTCTGTGTATTGCCTTGGTTTTATTTTTTGGTTCATGGGACCTGAACACAGGCAGGGCACAATCTTGTTTAGAAAGTTCTTATTTTATTATAGTCCATGAAAAGGATTCCTTGTATCTGCGTTTGCTGTGCTACCTTTAGAAGCAGATAATGACAAAACCAATTAGTTCCTCCTCTCTGCGCCATCCGCCCCCCCCCCCGTCCTGTCACCTTATCATCATTTACTTTGATTTTTTTCATTATGAAGTAGTACCTTAAATTATCCAATGTTATGTAAAATTTAGAAGAAGAGAGATAATAGGTGTTTTGATTCTTCTGCTTTGTTTTACAAACCCTGTTGTCCAAATCATTTTTTTTCTTCTTCTTTTGGTCAAGTAAATCCAATTTTGAATGCAGCAGAGACGTTCCTGGTAAATGTTTGGCAGATCTGCTACAGTGTTTGGGCAAAATGTCAACTTGATGTGTGAGTTTTAATACTGTGTTCTAAGGAGCAAAATTTATTTCTAATCATCTGTTCTTATTTTTGCCATCAGAGAATAGCACAAATTGCTGGTGGTAGGATTAAAAATGATAATGATGCTATTATCAGAATTAGTGGACACTTGTCAAGTGTTAGTGGTGCATTCATAGTTGGATGCTTTGGGATATTTGGTAAATTGTGTCTGTGAGTGCCAGTTAAATGTGGGGGCAGACATGTGTCAGGTGCCTGGATTTATCACCAGATCTAAGTAGAATGTCTTTAAGGCTGTGCACAAAGTACCATATGTTGCATCTTTTATTAAATAGAAAGCGATAAGGTCGACACATAAAACTAAGACTTAGTTACTGAAATGCACCCGTGCCTTTGGTGCCTTTTCTGCTTCTCACATACAAACATTGTTCTTGATGCAGTTTGCTGAGCCAGGGAGGCCAGGGGAAGGAAATATATGTATAGAGGAGATGATATTTACCTGGTCCGGCAAAACAGAAATAAACATCTTCACATTTAAAGCCTCACAAATCTAAGGGGGGAGAGCAGAGAGGGTGATTTAGACCGCTGGGATGTTTGTGTTCATGAGGGAGAGTGTATCGCTTCCACCCTGGTGCGCTTGGAAGTTGAGGTCCTTCAAGCAGGTCAGTGATAAAATTCTTCCCCATGCTGTGAACCTGCCCCCAAGACAAATTTATTTATCTGTTTGCGGATTTTACTTGTAAGAGTAACAGCATCATTTTTATGTTGTGTACTTTAAGAGACTTATTTAGGCGACCACATTGAACAAACAAAAACCAGCTCTTTAAAAAATTGGAAACAATTGGAAAATACAAAGCAAGAAACGAACTACACAAAATACTTTGAAATCTTCAAGGGACCTCTATTAATGATCCGGAGGGCATTCACTCAGTACATTGTTCAGGACTGTCAGTGTGTCAGGCATTTTGCTAGGTTGGAAGCTGTAAATTGGCAGCCCAGTTTTTTTTTTGTTTTTTTGTTTTTGTTTTTTTTTAATTTATCCTGAATTGTGTTACAAAAAAATATAAAAAGCCAAGGAAAACAGAACAAAACCAAAAAAGGTTAGTCAGTAGCCAACAACCTAAAAATTAGGACACTTTATTCCCAGATACATATTTACAGCTTTCTTCATTTAAAACAAATTAAAAAGAATTTGACAACAGCAGCTCCCTCTTCCTGCATGGAACCAATTAGCAGGAGCAGAAGAGTGTCTGCCCCGTCATTCCCAGTTCTATAGATGAGACAACTTAAGGAACACAGTTAGGCGGCATCCCCAGGGACACCGACTGGATATTGTGGAGTTAGACTGCAAACTTCATCTAATCCATTTAAAACATGGAAAAAGTTCTTTCTCCTCTTTCATATTGTGGAGTATTGGGGAGGTTGCAAAGCAAGATAGAAATGAATATTTCCTACATTTGGAAATGCTTTAAATCTATGAGACCTGAATTACACCAGTACACTCCAACAACAAACTTGTAAATCTAGGCAGGAGTTTAGTTTCCTTTCAGAAAGGGGAGCTGTGGAGGCTCAGAGCACAATTTATACATGGTCACAAATCTACTAAGTGACAGTGTCCATATTAGAACACTGATCCCCTGGCCTCGGGTGCTGGAGCTTTTGGGATGCTGTGAAGATCAGGGTTGGCTAATAGTCTGAATGTTAAGCCCAAACTCAGAAAAGGTGTTATCTTCAAGTGTAGGATGAACCTTAACGCAGTGCTGTTTGTGTCTGAGAAGAATGGCCAGGGATCAGCAATTTCATGCGGGTTAGTGAGTACTTCTAGAGAGGTTCACCCGATCCCCGTTATGCTTGCTGGGTCATACTTCATGTTTATAGAGACTTAAGCTTTCACAGGAAAATTGAAATAGGGAGTTTGGCAGTTTTTGGCAGTTTTTAAAGTTTATTAACATCCACATAGAAGTTGTGGGTTGGGGGTGCCTGGGTGGCTCAGTCGTTAGGCGTCTGCCTTTGGCTCAGGTCATGGTCCCGGGGTCCTGGGATTGAGTCCCGCATTGGGCTCCCTGCTCGGTAGGGAGTCTGCTTCTCCCTCCCCCTCTCCCAGTGCCTGCTCTCTCTCTCAAATAAAAAAAAAAGAAGTTGTGGGTTGGAATGAGCAGATTAAGCATGTAGATCTAGGGTTTAGACTTGCAAACACTGCATTTGTTGCTCATAGTAGAGTTTAATCCTGTTGATTATAAACAGGAAGCAGCACGTTTCCATATTAGCATTTATATTCAGAATATTGAGTGCTAGTATGTAGAACTTACTATGTTTCTGTGACTTTTTGTTGATTATATTTTAAGTAAGTCTGAGTCTCAAAATACAATAACAAGGTAAATAGGCAAAGACTGAAAATGAGCAAAATGTTCACTGAAAAAGTTTCAGCAACCATCTCTCTGTTTTGCAGATAGGAGCCTGTCAGGAACTATTTATTTAAGGAGTGAGTGAAAATATCGTGCAGGACAGGTACTGTAACACTGGGTGAATGCTTTTTCCTTTGGGCATGTGCCTGATAGAGACAATGTGATTCTGCCTATTTATCATGATGTCCTAATGTAGGGGAAAGAGCACAGTTTAGGCATCAGATGACCTTGGGTGCATGTGCTGGTTCCATTGGTTTTCTGTGTGACCACTGGCAAGTTTGAATTCCCTTCGACTCTTATTTATGTATGTATGTATGTATGTATTTATTTATTTATTAAAATATTTTATTTATTTGAGAGAGAGAGTGTGAGGCAGAAAGAGCATAAATGGTGCGGAGGGGCAGAGAGGGAGGGAGAAGCAGATTCCCTGCTGAGCGGGGAGCCCGATGCAGGGCTCCATCCCAGGACCCCCAGATCATGAGCCGAAGGCAGATGCTTAACTGACTGAGCCACCCAGGTGCCCCTCTTCGACTCTTATTTAACTGCATCATGGAAATGACAGTGTCTACATTCTAGGGGAGTTTAAGATTCAGTGTGTAAAGGTCATAGTAAATGGTGCAGGCTAGATAAATGGTAATTTTATTACTACTTTTGTTGTTTGTTGAAATGATTTTTTACATACAATATTTTAAAGTGATTCCAGTTTTGAAATACAATGATTAGTTTACCTAATCTCGAAAATCTCATCCTTTCTACCCTTCTTGCGAACTTTTTTTTTGTAATAGTTTTACTGAGATATCCTACAACTCACCCATTTAAGTTGTACAGTTTACTGTTTTCCCCCCACTTGTTTATATATTTTTAATAAAAACTGTATATATTTAAGGTGCACAACATGATTTGATATACAGTTGACCTTGAACACAGAGGGGTTAGGGGGGTCAATCCCCTGCACTGTCAAAAATCCAAGTATAACTTTTGACTCCTCCAAAACTTAACTACCAATAGCCTACTATTAGTAGGACACTTTATTGATAAACAATCTATTAACATGTATGTTGTATGTATTGCATACTCTTCTTACAAAATACTCATACATATTCTTAGAATAAAGTACTAGAGAAGAGAAAATATTCTTAAGGAAATCATAAGGGAAAAGTTCAAACCCATGTGGTTCAGCTGTACATATAAAGTGACATTATGGGACGCCTGGGTGGTTCAGTGGGTTAAGCGTCTGCCTTCAGCTCAGGTCATGGTCCCAGGGTCCTGGGATCGAGCCCTGCATCAGGCTCCCTGCTCGGTGGGAAGCCTGCTTCTCCCTCTCCCACTCCCCCTGCTTATGTTCCTGTTCTTGCTATCTCTCTCTCTGTCAAATAAATAAATAAAATCTTAAAAAAAAAAAAAAAAAAAAGAATATCCTCAAGGTCCATCTGTGTTGTCTCAAAAGGCAGGATTTCCTGCTTTCTCCTGGCAGAATAATATTCAATTGTGTGTATCTTCTTTATCCATTTATCTGCTGAAGGCACTTGGTTATTGTGAATAATGCTGCAATAAGCATGAGAGTGCAGGGATCTCTTTGAGATCCCGATTTCACTTTCGTTGGGTATGTATACCCAGCAGCGGGTTTTTAATGTATTCACAGATCTCTGCACCTGTCACCACAATGATTAGAACGCTTTAACACTTCAGAGAGAAACTCCACATTCTTTAGCTATCATTCCATGTATCCTCATTCCCCTCTGCCCTGTGCAGCCAGTGATCTTTCTCTTTATATAGGTTTGCCAGTTCTGGACATAATCACATGCGTATAAATGGAATTCTATGTAATCTTTGTGACCGGCTTCTTTCACTTAGCCAAATGTTTGCAGGGTTTATCATGGTAGCGTGCATCGGTACTTCATTCCTTTTTACTGCCAAATATGCCCTTGTGTGAATATACCACATTTTATCTAGGTATTCATCTGTCGATGGGTATTTGGGTTGTTTCTACTTTTTGGTTATTGTGCATAGTGCTGTTGTGAACACTCCTATTCAGGTTTCTGTTTGAGTACCTGCTTTCAGTTTTTGGGGGTATATTCCTAAAAGTGGACTTGCTGGTTATATGAAAACACTGTGTTTTACCAGCTGAGAAACTGCCAGACTGTTTTCCAAAGTGGCCACACCCATTGCCATTCTCACTAGCAATGTCTGAGTATCCCATTTTCTCTACATCCTCAACCCTTTTTTTTTTTTTTTTAAATTTTTTTTTGGATTCTTTTTTTTATTTTTTATTTTTTTTTTATTTTTATTTTTTTATTTTTTAAAGATTTTATTTATTTATTTGAGAGAGAGAATGAGAGAGAACGAGTACATGAGAAGGGGGAGGGTCAGAGGGAGAAGCAGACTCCCTGCCCAGCAGGGAGCCCGATGCGGGACTCGATCCCGGGACTCCAGGATCATGACCTGAGCCGAAGGCAGTCGC